>NW_022717449.1:0-12678 GCF_011630105.1 Anneissia japonica | reverse complement strand
TCAATAAATAAGCCAAATGATTTATCCAGAAGAATTTGGAATGCCATAGGTTTAATTTAGTGTACTGGGAGAACGTTCCTAATATTGCTGTCTCTTATACACATCTAGATGTGTATAAGAGACCGGGGTAACCCCCTACTCGTCTCGAAGGATGTACTGGGTTCTTTATAGTGCACACGAGCCATTGTATACACTGGGCCTACGGTTTATAGTCCTTATCCGAGAAGACTTGTTCTACCACCAGAACCAAAGGCGAGCGTGCCGTTCGAACCAGCGCCGATATTATGGCTATAGCTTGCGGCGTCCCTGCTAACCGCTCGGCCATTCGACTCACCAATGAATGGCATATAGGCCTATCAGTCATAAACACGGTCTTACCAAGTCTGAAGTTCTCAATCCCCAATTCCCAAGTTTTAGTCCAAGATGCCTCTAGATTATCTTATCCGACCAAAATATTCATACACTTTGAATGCACAAAACCTTACGTAGACTTCGTCACTCTCATGGTACAGAGGCTTAGATCGAAAATGAGTTTCCCCTTCGTGATTAGGGCCTATTAATTTAGTGTAAAATTTTTCGAATCTACTTTCGATGCAGGGTCATACAATGCAGTACTACGGTACAGTATATAAAATGCTAGGCCTGTATGAATCCTCTGGTTTGCAGTATATGTGGCAAAGACAAGCCAAACCAGTCACTCGTCGGAAAAATCAATTTTTAGTTATTAATACAGGGTTAAGCAGTTAAATGAGAACTATAAAATGGTGAAAGAATCATTTAAATCCGACACTTCGTTATGAAGTTACACAAGTTTAAACATACAGCTGTTTAAAGAACAATATTTGAGAAACCAGCCTTTAAAGTTTACGATTTCAGGCATTTCTTAGGCAGAAACCATCACCAAATCGTTAAAAATTGTTATTTTAACATTGAAAATGAGGAAAATCCAGCATAGCATGATGTATCTATATAAAGGTTAGTTTAGTGCAATAAAATAAATTTTTTATTGCAAGTGTTGTCATAAATAGATTACCAAAGACAAACAGTAGTGTGTATATATGTGCTTTGGCCTGAGTCCTGAGGATGATGCCTTGCTTGATGGCTATATAAATGACATGACTCTTATTATTGAGTGGAACCCCATTATGCCTATTTTTCGATGACACTATTATAAGAATATACTGTACTCTCTTTGCCTAGCTAATCATCTGCTAATCAAGTACATTTTTTCGCTAGTCACACACTGTTCACCTCACATGACAAGCACTAAAACCTGAATATATACACAAAAAGATTCATAAGGCCTCCTAGCATTTAATATACTGTACCGTAGTACTGTTTTAAGGAGGTCTGCATTAAAATTATTGGAAAAATTTGACACTATAGTAAATCACGAAGGGGAAACTCATTCTCTCGATCTAGGCCTAGATTCTGTACCATAACAATGACGAAGTCTAGCCCTACGAAGTTTTGTGCATTCGATTTGTACGAATATTTTGGTCGGATTGTAAAGTGTGGTATTATTTCGAGTATATTAGGCTTCTTGGACTAAAACTTTGGATGTAGGGATTATGAAGTTCAGACGGTATGATCACAGAGGAACTAGGCTAAGCTTATGACTGATATATGCCACCCAGATCAATGTCACTAGAGCAGCTGCTGTGAAAAGCAGAATTCAAGCAAGGCCGAGCAGGCCTTGCTTGCTTCAGGGCTTGAAATTAAGGGTTATTTGGTCGCATTTGCGACCTGATTTTTTAAGATGCGACAAGGAATTCAACTTTGTCGCGCTCAGTGCGACAAGGTCATTTGATAGCTCAAGCAGATTTTGCAAGCGACAGGAAGGTGGTTTCCCTCCAAATCCCAATTATTTACAACTTTTACAGCCCATTATTTTCAGTCAAGCAGTACGCAAAACATGTTATCATTCATTTTACATGTACTGTATCAACCAATCAGCATGAACTAGACTGTTAAAGTGTGACGTCGTACACTAAAACTGTGTCGATATGCGCTCATCTTATTCTTGGTAAATAAGCGATCATCGTCAAGGTGAAGGAGACTGGTATAAAAACATCGGATTGCTCGATTTTTTACTATTTTATTGAGTGCTACTCTTACCTGTACCTCCTCGTAATTGTGAACGTTTCCTTAACGTAATTGTTTATAAAATAGACTATGTACCGAAATTTCAAACGATCGTATACAGTATTGACTCATACGATGTAAACGACCCAGATCAAGCAATAATCAAAATTTAACTCTAAATAGATCGTAAATAAATGCAATTAGGCATCATCTGGATGATTATATTCAAAGTACTACTAAGTACAAAGTACTATTCAAAGGCAGACATCTTTTATTGAAAACCAAACGAATTACCTAAACCTCATACACTATGAAATAAGATTACGCTTCTTCAGTCACATGGCTGATGATAACAAAGGGTATAAAAATACTCTTTGATGATAACTTCAGCCAGACTTCACGGAGCAGCTATAGTTTAAAAACCTGCTTCTCAATGAGCAACATCTTGAAATTTACAAAAAAAACAAACAAACGAATAGGTCTCACAGCAAATTTTGAAACCTAATTAAATGAAATAATGTAGAAAGCAACTCCTTTAGTACCATTTATTTACTAAACGAGCCAGTCGGCTTCTGACCTACTTTTGTTCGTATCGGCGGCGTACAAAGAGTCAAATGACTTTGTGTCTGGTAACCTCAGTGTCTGTGTCTACCAGGAGGAGCCTGGAATTGGGAACGTTTCTCACTGAATGTAGTAGACGGTAAGCAGAGTTATTTCATAGGCAACTAATAGTAATGGGCCTCTATCAAACAATTTATTTCGTTCTTAACAAAGTATCAGCAGAAAGTAAGCAAAATGATTGTTTAATCGTGTTTTGAAATAATATAAAAATTGAATTGTATATAAATGAATATTTAAAGATTAAATTTTAAACGTGGAATTAATAAATTAATAAAAACAATTTAATTAATTGGTTAATTTAATCTATAAGATATACAAAAAATATATAATTCTATAAGGAATGTTTCTTGTTTTGACAAACAACAACAAAAACGTAACAACAAAACAACATCGAACTAACTGGTAGCAGGACTTCCAATTACGAAACTATATTTCGCGGAGTAACATCCCAAACCACGTGTGCGCCCGACTACACCGGCTGGCGAGTAAGGTATGTTGAGCCCATTGCAAGTTGTAAACCAATCAGAATGCTGGGATATTACATCATTCAGGGCAACTTGCAATGTTTGGGATATGTTACTCCGCAAAACCTTTGTAAACACTAGAAGTGTGACGATGTTTTCTGGCTCATTAATATACTGAAGTTTCGAAGTTTGAAGGCGTACCTGTTTTTTTTTTTTTTAAATAATTCTCAATAAAAACAACCATTAAACAAGAAAATGAAACTATAGATCGTTATATATGTAGGTATAAGATACTTTGCTGAAGTTGTACAGGCCCAGGCCTAAGTTCTAGGCTACATTATAACCTAAATAAGAAGTGTCACTGACTGTGTGATGCCAATTTTTCGGGCTTAAAACGAAGCCTAAATGGCCTCTGACAAGTGGGGAGCTGGAATCTGAGCACTCCCGAAATTGGTGAAAACTGTGGAACTCTGTTTAGGTTGAAATTATTATGTGTAAATTGATTTAGAGTTATCTCATAAAGAAAAAATTCCATCCACGCATATTAAAAATAAGTCTGCCAATTTCCGCGCAAATGGTACAGTAAAGTCGGCCGGTGGCTATTGTAACCAATGTATAGGCATTCGCAGTGTTAATGCGATTCTGCGGACCTATTTTCTCAAAATTTCCTGCACAAATGAAGAAAAATACTGAAAAATTTAAAGAAAGTGTACAGAAAATATAATTAATGTTTCAGTAATTAAATAATAATTTTATAATCAATATATCAATCCACTTAAGTAACTGCAGATTTTGGCAGTCCATTGAATAGACAGTTTAGCTAGCACATTATTACTGCTCATGTTTTTCTTTCTTATATTGTGTATATCTGTTAAATTAACAGAAATTTGTAATTTTCTTAGAAATATTCCTAACAATTGAAACTTTCCAGGAAATACTTTCCCTTTCCTTCCAGTTAGGTTGAATTTTTTACCTTGCACTTTTTCCTTTACTATCCCTTTAATATCTATTTTCTTTTTAATATTGTTTCATCATTTTTCTTATTTCATTTTTGATACTTACCTTTCTTTTAGTTTTTTAATTGTGATTTTCTTTCCACCATTTTACTTCTTTCTTCTTTTTTCTTTCCTTCCTTTTGTTATTTATTATTTTTCTTGTTTTTTTTTTTTCAATTTTTAAAAATCTCTTCTCTTTTTCTTTCATGTCTTCTTTCTTGCATAATAATCCATTGGGACAG
The DNA here is from genome assembly GCF_011630105.1 of Anneissia japonica. Classification (NCBI taxonomy): domain Eukaryota; kingdom Metazoa; phylum Echinodermata; class Crinoidea; order Comatulida; family Comatulidae; genus Anneissia; species Anneissia japonica. The sequence continues at coordinate 8,271 of NW_022717449.1, read as the reverse complement.
TGTAGGTGTGGGTGGGTGGGGGTTTGTTAGGAAATATAAAGAATAAAATATTGTGCAGCGCTTATTATCTTAGGGGATGTAAAAAGGATGGAGAAATATGTGCTACTAAAAAAATTACTTGTGCTACCAAATTTTTTTGGAGGGTGCCAGAAAATTTTGGCAGTGCTACCAAGATAAAAAGTTAATTTCAAGCCCTGTGCTTAGATTTTTCGCCAAGCGAACTGAATTTAAGCAAGGCCTACAGGCATGCCAAGAGTTTGGTGGAATCAGTCCTTGTTTGATAATGGTTCTACCATGGTTATACATAGGCCTAACTAAATGAAACTCTTTTACAAATGGAACCATGCGCCTATTTATCGATGACAGATAGTAAGTCAAATATTATTGTACTTCTTGATGTCCTAATTTCCCAGTACTGTACATCGTTCTCGTTTCACCGCTCATCGCGGGTGATCTGCAATGCCAGTCTTGAAAAATGACGTCATGCACATTCTGGCACTTCATTGGGTGATGGTGACGTAATGCCATTTACTGTACCTTTAGCAAATTGAAGTAGAAATACGGTACCGTATCTCTAGCCATGGCGAATAAATAATGCAGGCGCAGTCATACTAGGCCACAGGAATGAAAGTTATAGGCCTAGGGTAAAAGGTGCGATACTCGGGTAACGTCAGTTCTCGGTCATGATCTTTTTAGATATGCATTTTTCATATCACCATGTTAGCGAGTCACTGAACTGTAAAATAGCATCAATCAATCAACCATTGTAAAGAGATCGGGGATGCTATACAAAATTCCTCAAAAATTCAGCTTTTTATACCGAAGGTCAGTAGAATTTTTCAAATTTTTAGCCCACTCTCTCATAGAGAGGGCTTATATGATGATTCTGAGCAAATTTTGAAGTCATTTGTTTTGTTCTCTTCCTTCGTTTGTGACGCGATTAGGCCGATATACTTGGAATAATATGGAAGATAAGGGGAATTTAAAGTTTGAATTAGAGTTTTTGCGAAAATATTGTCGGGAAATATGTGAAAAAGTATGTTTTTATATCATATTTCTTAACACTACGGTTGGTTTCCTATGAAAGCGTGTTCGTCATTGATCAGATTGCAAATCGCCTGTATATTCCACATTGTGTTTATCAACCAATCACGCCCTGGAATGGTAAGTTTTCCGGCTAATAAATGTGTCTGCACTAGTCTAGTTGGTAGCGAAGAATGAGCCATTTTGTGGTGCTTGCAAGGGTGGGTGGTCTCTCCTCTGAGAGATAAACAATGTACACTACTGTAATGCAAGCTGGCCTAGAGCTAGAGTAAGACGAACTAGGCCTATAGGCTGGCTGGGTAGTACGTGTGTGTATGGATCAGATAACAGGATATGTGGGCTACAAGTTGCTTTTATGTGTATTAAACCACATAATATTCAAATTAGTTAGTAGCGATGAGTGTATGTGTGCAGCACATTTCATATCAATGTACTGTAATGCAGGCTGGCCTGATGAAGACGAATAGGCTGGCTGGGTACGTAAGTGTGTGCAGGCCTAGGCCCTAGTCTAGATGAGATACTTCAGGAAATAAAATTTAGGCTACAAGTTGCTTTTATGTGTATTAAACCACACATTCAAATCAGTCAGTAGCGATGAGTGTATGTACAGCACATTTTGTGTTGCCGCACTGTGGTGTGGTTGATGACGAGGACGTTGCCGTTAGATACATGATAGCAAGGTCCCACATGGAATTTTTGTTCTATTGAGATGGTAGCTTTTCAGCATTGCTCTAGGATGATTTTTCTTTAAATATGAATTTTTTAGCTTTTCATACTCTACACTTGGCTATCCAACCACATAGGCCTAGGTACGTAATATATTAGATCAGATGTTAATTACATAAAATGTAGGCTGACAGTTGTGTTTAATGGGGGCGAAGTGGATTTCTTTTTTCGCGATTTACCATGGGATGGCTACTGTCATCGTTACCTAGACTTGTAGGCGCCGTTGTCCATGGTAATGATGAAGATAGTTCGTGTACCTATTGACTGATGAGGCATGATTAAAAGTGCCTTTCATTTTCAATGGATTACATTCCATTCCAACCATGGTATGATTAGTCGATGGATAGCCCAGTAATGAGATACTTTGTTCAGATTTCACAGCCTGTTCCATGTACCTCCTCCATTTATTTAAAATTAAATTATCAAAACATTGCCTATAATCTAGTAATGTACTAGTATATTATTTTATCATATTGGGCAAGTATTCATATTACTTAATACTGTACAGGTGTCATATATATACATAGTGAGGTTCCACGTGTGTTTCGGTACGATAACAAAAAAAATATAGGAAACGAATACCATGTATCATTTATAGACTTCAGAAACACTTTATTGGAGAAAACCAGTATTTCGACCTATACTCAGGTCTTTATCAAGGTACATGAAAATACTAACAAAAAGTGGACACACATAACCACTGTAGTGGGGGGAGTTAAAGAATAACAATGCGGATTATAATGAGAGTAATAAAAAATCGGGTAGGCCTATACATTGATAGTAATAAACAGTTTGCAATGCGAACGTAGATTAATAGTCTTTCCCACATTATGCCGACAGTATAATAAACAGACTATAGTATATTGACCAAAATTCCAAATAAAAACAGGAAATAGAGAAACATAGCATAACATTTAGGCCACAATGGACGCAAGTAGGGTGTATAAAATATGTAAAATAATAAATATATAATGTCAAGAGCGAGTTAAATAAATAAAATAGTCAAAATGAAACAGTGTTATGAAAAAGTAAAATAAAAATGAGTGTAGCATACTGTAGCTACATCAAGAAGGTAGGAAATAAGTAAACAACACGTTATAATAAAACCCGTTGATATAATAATACACGAATGAATAAAATAAAAAAAGAATAAAGATATGTCTAGGTCAAAATCGGAAATAGGAATGAGTGATCAAAAGCAAAAACCAAATAATAACAATGAAAATCAAACAGAAGCCGGGATATGACAAAAATAAACAGAAAGTGTAAAATGATGTAATAATATAATAAACGGTGATACAATGATGTTAGTGGTGGCTGAATCTGTAAACTAATGATGCCGAGATCTCTGTTGAGGCCAAAGAGGTGAGTTTTGTATTTGAGAATATATTTGAGTTCATTAATTTTTCTGTCTGAATGAGACTTGAAATTACCAGTGATAATGGCAAATTTCATATTGTTGATACTATGGTTAGGGGCATTGAAATGCTCGGCTACAGGGAATCCAGGGAGATTTTTGCGGATGGAGGACTTGTGGTTATTAATTCTAGTACCAAATTTAGGTTGCTGGGTTGGCAATTTGCAAGGAGAGGGGGACAGTCAAATATGGTGTTAATAGCGGATTTGTGCTGTTGAAGTATGGAGAAATGTTTCCTAATGGTGTTAGTGAGAACGAACACTTGGGGATGAAAGTAAAAAACTAGAGGAATTCGGTCAGTGGTGGATTTGGGTCTGGGGGGGGGGCGAGAAGGTCTTGGCGGGATCGTTTATTAGCTTTGGCTATTTGGAATTGGATGAGGGGGATAGGGTAACTGCTGGCAATAAAATATCCCATGAGTAGACCGACATTTGCGGTGTAATCGGCCTCATCTGAACAGATCTGTTTTAAGGCGAAGGCATTGGCTATAAAATAATAGATTTCTTGAGACTGAGGGGATGAGAGCTATAGAAATTAAGGTATGAGTGATTGTCAGTAGGTTTAGCGTAAACTGAAGTGGTGAGGTGACCATTTTGGATACATCGAGAAAAGGGATGTTAGGGATGAGTAGTCAAGTGTGAATTTAATGTGAGGGTGAAATGTGTTAGCATGTCTTTCAAAAAACAAAAGATTGTCAAGTCCATGGTTCCAGATGAAGAAAATATCGTCTATGTCACGGTGATAATGAGTGGGTTTAAATTGAAAAGCAGAGATAAGTTTCTCTTCCAGGAATGCCATGAAAATGTTGGCATAGCTGGGCGCCATTTTGGTACCCATGGCTGTACCTTTAACTTGGAGAAAGTGCTGATTATTGAAAACAAAATTGTTATGGGTAAGTATGAAATGGGTAATGCTATTATTATCGTGGATATGTTTGTGTTCGTGTTTGTGAAGAAAAGATGAAAGAGCATTCAAGCCTTCGTTGTGGGGAATGTTAGAGTAGAGGGATGAAAAGTCCATAGTAACAAGAAGGGAATTTCCAGCAAGTTCAGGGATGGAGGATGCAATATTAAGAAAATGAGTAGTGTCTTTAGTGAAACTGGGAATAGCAGGGATGAGAGGTTGAAGAATAGAATCAATGAAGCCAGTTAAGTGCTCGGTCAGAGTACCAATGGCTGAAACTATGGGTCTGCCTGGGGGTGAGATACGGAGGTACCTAGCAAGTATGGCTAGATCAGCAGGGTTGGTGGGAATATTGGGTGAAGGATTAGGAGTACTGTTAAGTTGTTTGGCGATAAGTTTGGGCAATTTGTGCAGTTTAGGTATAGTGTAAAATAAACCTGGGGAAGGGTTAGTAGGAGTAAGATCATGAACAGTCGATGGGGCAATAAAATTAAATTCGGAAGTGATTTTACAAAGTTCGGATTTAAAACGTTCAGTAGGGTCCTTGTAAAGTTTCTTATAAAAATTACAGTCTGTAAGTGTAACTTGAGAATTAGCTTCAATGATGTAGTTTTGTTCAGAATTGTGGTGGCTCCTCCTTTGTCGGCTTTCATGATGACGATATCCTTATTCGATTTGAGTGTGCGAATGGCATTCTTCTGGTGATAGGTTGTCATGTGAAGGTGATGCCTCTTGTTCGTTGATAAACTTGTTGAGGTGGTTTTTGGCTGTGTTGACGAATGAGTTGATGTATGGATTCCTACCTGAGGCCGGTACCCATTGGTTCTTAGCGCATGTATTTTTGCGAAGAGTTGGTCCATTTTTAGACTCGACTTGCTTGTCATGAAAGTATTCTTTCAGCTTGATATGTTTACAAAATTGGTGTAGATCTCGGCATCATTACTGATTACACATTCAGCCAACACTAACATCATTTTATCACCGTTTATTATATTATTACATTATTTTATACTTTGCTGTTTATTTTACCCTAGGAGCCAGACCAGGTTTTGTATGCACTTTGAGGTACTGAGAATTTGACTTCAGAAATTGGTTCAGGGTCGTCCAAGAATCATTTTTGGCTTGGTAACATATTTTCAAAAAGTGGCGAAAGGTCAAAAAGTCAGGGTCAAAGGTCAAAGCTATAAGGTCCTTGTATCTCCGCAACCACAGGTGGTAGAGAGTTGAATTTGGTGCCAAATTGTTCGGAACATGCATATTTCTATTTGCTCTAATGGAACATAAGAAAGTATAATACATACTCCACCAAGTATTGAAATACACGCCATCGTGTTGGGATTCAATATTTCGACATTAATTATGTCATCATCATCATTCCTGATAATGACATAGTTAATATCGAAATATTGAATCCCAGCACGATCGCGTGTATTTCAATACTTGGAGTATGTATTATACTTTCTTATCTGAGATTAATCAGTGGACCTTTCGGCTAATGGAACATTGTGCTAAAAAAAATGGCTGGAAATGCCGTTTCTGACATTTGACATGCTTCAAGGTCATAGCCATATTGTCCTTATATTTCCGTAACCACTGGTGGTAGAGAGTTAATTTTAGTGTCAATCTGTTAATTTAACAGATATACACAATATAAAAAAGAAAAACATGAGCAGTAATAATGTGCTAACTAAACTAAATATGTCAAAGGTCAGAAATGGCATTTCCGGTCATTTTTTAGCAAACTCATTTATTAGACCAAATAGAAAAATGAATGTTCCAAACAAATTGACACCAAAATTAACCCTCCACCCCCAGTGGTTGCGGAGATATAAGGACAATAACCCCACAACCACTTGGACAAAAACATTAAATAAATAAATATTAATAAAAAAATAATTCTAGACTTACTTTTCCAGGACCCGTAAGCTATTGAATTTTGTGTTACAATTTGACAATTAAATGTCGGTCGGGAATGCTCAATCAAAATTTTGATGGGGGATGACCCTGTTTCAAAAAAAAAAAAAAAAAAAGAAAATAAAAACAAAATAGGCCTATGTATGCAACTACTCATTTTTTTTATACACACATAGGCCTGTTTACTGTAATTAAAGAATGACAAAGTTGACAAGACTGTTTTCAAGGGAGGGAAAATCTTGAACATTAAAAAACTTAAATGTCATTAAAATACACCTCAAAAGTCGGGAAATCTCATTTCTCGCCATTTAGGAAACAACATTTTTCTGGGGAGGACCTCGACCCCCTTTCATTTTTTGAGGTCAATTATTCTAGGAATCATTTTTTTCCCCGACACTTTTTCTTTTGTTTTTATTTTTTTATTTATTTATTTTTAAACATTTTGACTCCATTATAAATCTGAAGCCAAATTGCCGCTGGAGATGATAAGGGCATCCCAAGGTGAGTGATGGGATGGGGGTAAATACCCGATGAAGTGGGACCGCTCATTTAATTTCTTTTTTTCATTTATTTATTTAGTATCCATTCAAATACAACAAGTATTGCTCACGCAAATTATAGCGATATTAGGTAAATTCAGTCTGTTTGACCGTGATCTTTTGTGCTTATTTTCACTGGTGAGGGCTGACTAATGGGGTGGATGTGGACTAAGGGGGTACTGCAGGTGTCTTCTTAGCACTCCACCTCCCACCCTTTTCTTTGAAGAAATGTATTTTAATAATGTCACATAAGTGTAAAATGTTCTAATTTGAATTTGCCGGTCTAGAAACCCTCAATCGTGTCATACTGAGCTCTGGCAAGTTATTCTGTCTAGATCTTAAATTTTACGTCGTCCAATAAAAAAAAAATACTTTAATGACGTCATACATATTTAAATATGCTTGCGTTGAAATCTACAGGTTAGAGAACACTTATATGTTCTAATAACCAAGGTAATATGAATCTGCCTAGGTATTACAATGAATATTTTACTCATCCAATCAAAAAACAGTAATTTGATGACGTCATACATATTTAAAAATAGTTTAATTGAATTCAGCAGGTTTGAAAACCCCTTAAACAGTCTTAACATGAACATAATCAGTATTTTCTTATGAGTATTGACTTTTGGCACACTTTGAAACAATTCTGGCCCACTGTGCACCGCCGATACGAACAAAAGTATGTCAGAAGCCGACTGGCTCGTTCAGTAAATAAATGGTAGTAAAGGAGTTCCTTTCTACATTATTTCATTTAATTAGGGGTCAAAATTTGCTGTGAGACCTATTTGTTTGTTTGTTTTTTTGTAAATTTCAAGATGTTTCTCATTGAGATGCATGTTGTTTTAAACTATAGCTGCTCCGTGAAGTCTGGCTGAGGTCATCATCAAAGAGTATTTTATACCCTTTGTTATCATCAGCTATGTGATTGAAGAAGCGTAATCTTATTTCATAATGTATGAGGATTAGGTAATTCGTTTGGTTTTCAATAAAAGATGTCTGCCTTAATACCGGTAGTTCTTTGAATATAATCATCCAGATGATGCCTAATTGTATTTATTTACGTTTTATTTAGAGTTAAATTTTGATTATTGCTTGATCTGTGCCGTTTACATCGTATGAGTCAATGCTGTATACGATCGTTTACATCGTATGAGTCAATGCTGTATACGATCGTTTGAAATTTCGGTACATAGTCTATCTTATAAACAAATACGTTAAGGAAATGTTCACAATTACGAGGAGGTACAGGTAAGAGTAGCACTCAATAAAATAGTAAAAAATCGAGCAATCCGATGTTTTTATACCAGTCCCCTTTGCTTTGACGGTGATTGCTTATTTACCAAGAATAAGATGACTGCACATTGACACGGTTTTAGTGTACGACGTCACACTTTAACAGTCTAGGTCATGCTGATTGGTTGATACAGTACATGTAAAATGAATGATAACATGTTTTGCGTACTGCCTGACTGAAAATAATGGGATGTACAAGTTATAAATAATTGGGATTTGGGGGGAAACCACCTTCCTGCTGCTTACAAAATCTACTCGCGCTATCAAATGACCTTGTCGCACTGAGCGCGACAAAATTGAATTCCTTGTCGCATCTTAAAAAATAAGGTCGCAAATGCGACCAAATAACCCTTAATTTCAAGCCCTGATATATGTGTGTATGGGTGTATATGTGTATGTATGTATGTGTATACACATACACACACACACATA
>NW_022717448.1:0-1102 GCF_011630105.1 Anneissia japonica | reverse complement strand
TGTCAATTCCTGCGTCACCAGCAACCTCAAATATATCCAACAAATCATGGCTGCTAAGGCACTGAAAAGAATCATAAACAAAAGTACGTTAACTAGCGATATCTGTCAAACAATGCTCACTGTTTTTTTTTTTTCTCAAATTATGCTGTAAGAGTTAATTTCAATGGTGGCGCAAGCGAGAGGGGAAAGAAAGGGAAACATCCTCTACCTCGGACAGGCCTAGATGCTGTCGTCCGACGCCACGCCACGATTTGCTTATCCAAATGACGTTATTTCGATTGCTAATCCCTAAATGAATTTGTGGTCTCAGAAATGCACAATTTGTAGCCGTGAACCCTATCAGGAATTTTGATTCCGCGACCCTGACCGAGGCTTTAATCAGCTCCTTGGTTCGGACACTCCTGTTAAACATTCACATGTCGGACCCCTGTCGGCAAATTTCTGGAGTCATCACGGTTCCTTTCACACTTTAAGTGGATATGTAGCTTATTGGTAGTTGAAGTTCTCTGACAGTAAGGGTGCTGGTTCAAATCCTTATAACATCCGATTTTTTTTATCTGACGACTACCCTTTCTAATCTCATAATGAAGTTTACAATTAAACTGAATCGCAACGAACTCCTCATTTTATATAGTCCTATATTTTATAGATATAGAAAAATGATAGATATAGACCATAGTGCAATAATGTTAAAAATGATACAAGTACTCACAGCAGCATTTGGTTATTTATATTATGTAAGCCTATATACAGTACTGTACTAATATGTTTTCTTTTTTAAACATCTTACTAGTCGCAAAGCAGACAGCTAGCTATGTTAAGCCTAACAAATCTTCACGACTGTTTATTATTAAGGCCTATTAGTTTATTAAATCAATAACTGATAACCAATGTTTCAACAGTTAACCTAACGACATTTATGTAATACGTAAAGTAATGATACGTATCAAGAACGTCGACATATTCTCAAAAATTTCGCACCTCAGCCCTAACCATGTTGGGGCTGAGGTGGTGGACTCTCATGCACCCATGGGCGCAGATCATGGGGGAAGGGGTAAACGAACAGGGGTGGCGCTAGGATTTGCCCGACGCGGGGTCCGAG
>NW_022717447.1:0-1201 GCF_011630105.1 Anneissia japonica | reverse complement strand
GAAATGCATTATCAATTACTAGTTATTTCTACGCAAGCGATATTTTGTGGCCTATAATTCATAGCTGTAATTCCTAGCTTTCAACTTCGAAACTGAATGAATAATAGGTGAGTCAGTGAGTGACCCGCAGTTCGGAGCAAGTATTATGTATTGTATTCTACATAAATTATCTAATACCTGAATTGACAGTCGTTTTTGTTCATTTCATGCTGGGAAAGCACTGGTGCTGTGACGATTTTTACGAATATTTATACTACAGGTATATCCAACTTCCGGTAATCGGCTGGTCAACATGAACCAAAATTTGTCAGTATATCGTTATTGTTTCAACTTTATTTCAAACTCAAGTGGTCCATATCAAGCATCGTATATATAAATACAAATACAGATTGGAATGACTAAATTGTCATCAGGATAACCAATAGAAATAGGCCTATTGAAAATCATTCAATTGCTCAAAATTCAATTTCTTACCTAACTTGGATACAATCTAATGCGCAAAATGAAAGAGTTATAAATAGATGTTCTGATAAATTCATAAAAAGAAAGAAGACCGGCAGTAACGAACACGGCACTGGCGTTACAATATTTAGGTTTTGTAAGAAGCATTTTAACGTTGTTGTTTTAACATACTTTCATTCATTTTATTACTTATATTTCTTCGTGGTGCGTGTGTGTGTGTGGTGGCGAGTGTGCGTATATCGTGGTACGTGGTAAATCACGTATACCTTACGTGTATGTGTAGCGAGCACATGGCATGTATGCCCGTGAATCATGACACGTGCGCAAGTTATCTTAAGAGTATGTGTATTGTATCAACAAATAGGCCCACGTCTCTAATTACCAAATCAAAATATAAACATGCATGCGTGTTTAATATCGTGCTAACGGTGTTAGATGTACTGTAATGATTTACTGTGAGTGAGTGCTGTACCTAATATATTACGTCTTTTAACAGAACAACGAGATCACTTGCCCGAAGGCTCAATATTTAAGAATACTGTCTGAAATTTTGTGAGTCATATTGTCGTAAATTGTATTATTTTATCATGTAATTATTGGCAATAGATTACACCATAATTTACTAAAATAAGTCGATGGATGTGCAACATCTGGATTAATTTCAGAACTTGAATTTTCGAATCATACAATTTCATAAGAAAGAGCAGCACTCAGTCGGAAACTAGTGGTAGCCTAACCC
>NW_022717446.1:0-796 GCF_011630105.1 Anneissia japonica | reverse complement strand
ACCTTTAAATACTCTCACGGGCTACAGTAAACATTGACACTGGTCACCTGGTACTTATCTAACCTGAATTTGGGATTAATTTTGGTCTAACACAATATAAAGCTATTTAAAGAAAACACTCTCTCGCGGAAATGTGTGTTTCACCTGCTAAACGTACCGTACCATTAAATACCTCACTGAGGATGAAAAAGAGCTGATATTGTCTCCAAATACTTATATAACACTAATATGGAACAATATAGTGCATTAAATACAACTTAAAATTGTTTAAAGGAAAAGGCACTCTCAATTATGTTATCACAACACACAGCACCTTTAAATATACTCACAGGCTACAGTAAACGTTTGAACTGGTCACCTGGTACTTACCTAACCTTAATTTGGATTAAATTTAGTGCGTTTAATACAATTTAAAGCTATTTAAAGAAAACACTCTCTCGCGGAAATGTGTGTTTCACCTGCTAAATGTACCTTTAAATACCTTACAGGGGATGGAATAGAGCTCATACGGTCTCCCAATACCTATCTAACACTAACATGGAACAATATAGTGCATTAAATACAGCTTAAAACTGTTTAAAGGAAAAAGCACTCTCTCGCTGAAATTATGTTATCACAACACACAGCACCTTTAAATATACTCACAGGCTACAGCAAACGTTTGAACTGGTCACCTGGTACTTACCTAACCTTAATTTGGATTAAATTTAGTGCGTTGAATACAATTTAAACTATTTAAAGAAAACACTCTCTCGTGGAAATGTGTGTTTCACCTGCTAAATGTACCTTTAAATAC
>NW_022717445.1:213-850 GCF_011630105.1 Anneissia japonica | reverse complement strand
AGTTTCAGACACTGTTGTTGAACCATACAATGCTACCCTATCAGTACATCAGCTTGTTGAAAACAGATGAAACATACTGTATTGACAATGAAGCCCTTTATGATATCTGTTTCCGTACATTAAAGCTAACCACACCAACATACGGTGACTTGAACCATCTTGTATCTGCTACCATGAGCGGCGTCACCACTTGTTTGAGGTTCCCTGGTCAACTGAATGCCGATTTGCGAAAATTGGCTGTCAACATGGTTCCATTCCCACGTCTGCATTTCTTCATGCCTGGTTTCGCACTATTGACCAGCCGTGGTAGCCAGCAATACCGTGCGCTCACCGTCCCAGAGTTGACACAGCAGATGTTCGATGCCAAGAACATGATGGCTGCTTGCGACCCTCGTCACGGCCGATACCTCACAGTCGCTGCCATCTTCCATGGACGTATGTCCATGAAGGAGGTTGATGAGCAGATGCTCAACGTTCAAAACAAGAACAGCAGCTATTTCGTCGAATGGATCCCCAACAACGTAAAGACCGCCGTCTGCGACATTCCACCAAGAGGCCTCAAGATGTCTGCCACTTTTATCGGTAACAGCACTGCCATCCAAGAGTTGTTCAAGAGAATCTCTGAGCAGTTCACCGC
>NW_022717445.1:0-194 GCF_011630105.1 Anneissia japonica | reverse complement strand
TGGACGAGATGGAATTCACAGAAGCTGAAAGCAACATGAATGATCTTGTGTCCGAATACCAACAATATCAAGACGCTACTGCTGAAGAGGAAGGTGAATTTGAGGAAGAGGAAGAAGAGGAGGAAGCTACCTAAATTTCGCATTTTCCTTAAAAATTGCAACCTCAACTTTTCTTTTATGTTTATTTAAATTAT
>NW_022717444.1:0-1026 GCF_011630105.1 Anneissia japonica | reverse complement strand
GTGTGAACACTGGTTGCCAAGATATAGAACCCTTTTGACAACACCAGCCGCATGTGATAAATGCCTTGGAACATAGGTAGATGGTCAGTATCGCCATTTGTTTTAACAAAAGGTTCTAATCAAGTAAGCAGAAACATGTGTAAATGAATACTTTGAGATCACAAGGAAGTCTCTACAGTAAGTATGTATAGGCGTAGGCATATATGCATTGAAACATGTCAAAGGTTAGAATGGCAATTCCGGTCATTTTTTAGAAAACTGTTCTGTTACACCAAATAGAAACAGGAATGTTCCAAACAAATTGACACCATAACTAACTCTCTACCACCAGTGGTTGTGGAGATATGAAGATTTGATGACTATGACCTTCAAACATGTCAAAGGTCAGAAATGGCTTTTCTGGTCGTATTTTAGTAAAATGTTCTAGTAGAGCAAGTAGAAACATGAGTATTCCAAACAAATTGGCACCAAAATTAACTCTGTACCACCAGTGGTTGTAGAGATAATAAGGACTCAATAACTATGACATTTGAAACATGTGAAAGGTCATTTTCTAGCAAACTTTTCTATTAGACTAAATGTGGTGTTAATATCGAACATATTAATACCACAATTAACTCTTTACCACCAGTGGTTGCTGAGATATAATGACCCTATTGCTATGACCTTGAAACATGTCTAAGGTTAGAACAGCATTTCCGGTCATTTTTTAACAAAATGTTCCATTACAGCAAATAGAAACATGAATATTCTGAACAAATAGGCACCAAAATTAACTCTCTACCACCAGTAGTTGCAGAGATATGACGACCCTATGACTATAACTTTTACCCTGACCTTTTGACTTTCGCCACATTTTGAAAATGTGTTACCAAGCCAAAAATGATTCTTGGACCACCCTAAACCAATTTCTGAAGTCAAATTTTCTGGACCTCAGAGTGCATACAAAACCTGGTCTGGTTACGTACATATCAAACTCAGTATTATATTAACTTAGTTACAAACTTAAAACACAGACGATGTATC
>NW_022717443.1:0-1980 GCF_011630105.1 Anneissia japonica | reverse complement strand
TTTGAACCCCCGACCTCGAGGTTGGGAGTCCAAACCACAACCGATGCGCCAACCACTTCTACATCTCTTTCCATTGGCACGCGTCATAGTGCCAGGTGTAAGAACACTAATACGTAGAAATCATTGTGGTGCGCGATATGTTGATACCTACAAGTTGTTTTGACCTTTGCACACAAACTGGAAAAAGGTAAATGAAAACGTGCACTAATGAAAAATTAGTACATGGTTTGGGATATAAAAATAACATTGGGAGATACGGTAGATGACATCATGATTGAACAGCAGTATAAAATAAATGTTATGGAATAATATAACAATAAGTTGATGTGGGATAAGTTGGCTAAGAAGGGCCAAGTTTGCGAGGGCTGATTTTGCGTATAGACTGAGTTTGTCAAAGACCAAGTTAGCTTATGTGCTGAGTTAGTGAAGGGCTGAGTTGGCGAAGGTCGGAGTGGATTCCCGCCTAAGTTGGTGAATTAATGGCCCAAGTTGATTTTTGGGGGTTTTCTTTATTTGTTAAACCATTCAAAATATGAATATCTAATTCTGATTGGATGTGAAAAATACTTCTAATACAATCCATACATACAACAAAGGCTCTATAGGCCTAGGGCCTAGCTAGGCCTAGCTATTATTATAAGTTATCTGGAGTAAGAATGGAAGGGAAGGGAAGGCCTATCCATTGATAATTTCGTTTAAGTTACAAACAGTGTGGTGAAATCACCAATTATTGGATTCCCAATTATTCTTATCTTAACTTAGCATTTAGAATTCAGGAATATCGGCGATCACAGAATTGACCTGAAGTCATAAAGCACATTTATAAAACCAGATAAAACATAACATACAGTTCAGTATTGTATTGTATCGATCAGCAACCCAAGAATATCTCTGTTTGGTTTTTCGGCTACGTCACTACTGATGACCGTTCAGCTCAGCAGGATGTAAAAATTGTTCGCGGACAGGATGCTGTTGTTGTATGTAGGCCTAGCTAGCCTAGCCTAGGCCTACCTCAAGCATTAATTAACAGCGTATTTATTTACTATTAAATTATCATTATTTAAATAAAATTATCTTTTACTATCAATCTTACCTGCATTAGATAGTTTCATAGTTAGGTCTAAAAAAACTTGATGAAAAAAAGTAACAACCTTTTCATGAACAAAATGCCGACTCACAAGCAGAGGGGGATCTTTGTAATGGTTCCCGACCCGACGAAATGTGTTATAAATCAAGTAAATCTACTATTATATACAGAGGAAAATGAAATTGAATTGCAAATAATTCCCGCCGGACAAAAATCATTTCATTGAATTATTCGACCAACAATTACAATAACAATGACAATAAAATACGACATATGAACAATAATTAAAAATGATGGACAGGGAAAGTTGCTGGAGTCACTATAATCATCTCTATTATTGTGTAACAAAATAACTACCCCGGCCTAAACTTAAAATGGATGCTTTAGTGGTATATATTTTACTTTATAATTGCAGCAGTTGGTCAGCAACATGTGTTTGATAAATTAAATGATTGTCATGGAAAACACCTAAGGTGTATATTGAATATATTTATGTGACGAATGAAAGAATGAAAGTCTGTATAAATTAATACAGTCTCAGTCTACTCAGAATCTGACACGGTTAATGCTTCATCCATATTGTAACAATATTATTGTTTTGATGAGGATGGTGAAAACAGGCCAGCTTTTTTATCATTCGGTTTTATGCAGTTCCTTTTAGTAACAGTAACGGGGTGTCGGAAACCATCCGGGTTGTCTTTAATTGGAAACGATTAAGTCTAATTCTAAGATTAACACTTCCGAAGATTTAAATATTTTAAGAGATCGCAAGGTAGAATTAGTGGTCGTTTTAGTTTTGTTTTGTTAATTGTATACACACATGACTTAAACAAAAACTGTAAAGTAAATTGTATTCAACTGAATATAGTTTTTGAATATTGAAATAAAAGCCA
>NW_022717442.1:0-1354 GCF_011630105.1 Anneissia japonica | reverse complement strand
GTACATTTTTTTTATGACTGTTGCACCTGGATCATTAACACAAATCAACAATGTATGAAATTGAAGTTTTAATATAAACATTTTCAAATATTCAAATTTTAAGGACACCAAAATTCAACAGATGTTGTAATAGATATAAAATATATACCTACTTTGTAGGAGTTTAACCCTAAAAAGAATCTCGAATAAGATAATTTAAACAATAGAATAGATAATCAATTCGAAATCACAGCGCGGGGTACCTGGAACACCTTAGAACATTCATTCTAGTAAATTTTATGTTTTTAATCTTATTGACTTTCATATGAATATTTTCAATTGCGACACCCACTCTTTAACATTTTACTTCACTATGTCGATCGATTTCAATACAAATGAATTTTGAGTTCTGAAAATGCTTACAATACTGTGATGGGACGTAGGCTGGCTTCGACCAGGGGTGGTGGCTGGCTGTGAAAAATTGAGCATGCGAACGAAATTCCTATTCTAAATGATTTTTTTTTTTAGTAATTGATCGAAATAATCGTTATTAATTTCCAGCCAGAGGAGGACAGTTGTGTTCTTGCTTCGGGTGGCCTGATTGAAGAGGAAAATATGATGTTTTTGACTTTAAACTAAATTTGTGGTTCCCAAAATATATAAATAACTTTTCCTTTAATAATTCTATACATATTTTTGCTTGCGCTTGATAAAATGAATATTTCCTTGTTTTATGCGATTTAAACAATAGCAGGAAGGAATGGAATGTATAAACATCGAATTAGGACACTAGAGAACCAAATTAGTTTTCCACCTCCTTTGTATGAAATAGACTAGGCTGCCGTCATTATAATCTAAATAGTTACCCCTGGGACTGAAAGACTAGACATCGTTCCACCTAACCCTAATTTACGGCGGCTAAAACGGATTTTTTTTTTGTGTGTAATCTGGACACGACGTCTAACCCCTATCACAAAGTCCTGACCTAGTGATTGTTCAATTAGGGTTTATTATCCACTAAAATTAAATACTTTCAATAATAGAACGAACATTTTTTTCATGGTCAATTAACAGGCTGAAACATATTAATAATGCATCTACTATATGCTTATACATTTTTAAATATTGTCTGATAATGTAGGTGATAAATAAAAAATTAAAAAATAAAGTATGTAAATGTATGTATTAAAAGAGCTATAACATCATTGAAGCTAATAGTAGTCACAGTCTGTGTCTGATATTGACAATGAGATGACAGTATGATGACCTATACAACATCGTGTCCAGATTACCAATTACCCCCTGGAAAATCACCCCCTCCGGAAAATTATCCCCCGGAAAACCACCCCCATGGACAATTACCCCCCCGGCATAT
>NW_022717441.1:0-774 GCF_011630105.1 Anneissia japonica | reverse complement strand
TAATAATAATAATAATAATATTACAATTCGGTTTTAAAATTAATTTCAATTATTAAAACAATGTGTAGGAATTATCTTTCAATAAAGAAGGAAAAATACTAAACACTACGATACTGTTCAAACAAAATTACAATGAGTTACTTGACATCGTATAGTTTATTATGAAGACTTAAAGATTGGTGCGAATAATTTTAAAACTAACAGAAGATCATTACATATAATGCGCGGAGCCTGTCAATCCATCGATCGCTGCGTCAATTAATGAATTATTACCAGCACACTACGCCCACTGGATCAGAAGTGATAACATATTAACTGGCGATTATCAATAACCACAATATATGTTGATAAACATTTAATTATAAGTACCGGTAGTGATTAATGATTTCCTCAAGAGGAGCAGTTAACATCTGTTTCTAAATGTTTAGTTACCGTTCAATACATTTGATTTAGCTATTCACGCCCAGTGATTAACGGCTTGTAAAGAGATTTATCTATTACATAAAAGGATAATGACGAATTATAAGACTAATATCAGAGAAGATGTTTTTAATTGGCTTTATTTTTATTTGTTTATTTTATCTTCCTACGTTCCAATTATTGTTCGTCTGGTTTGTTTAGTCTAAAATGTTGTTTAGTAGAATACAGTAAATTAATTATATACACTATATAATATTATATAGGCCTAGATTATTGGCCAATAATATATAGACCTATGTAATTATATATATACATATATATAATATATATATAAAATCAAAACAAGATGACGCT
>NW_022717440.1:0-720 GCF_011630105.1 Anneissia japonica | reverse complement strand
TGTCCGCCAGCAAAATAAATATAATAAAAAAAACCACAAAAACTTACGTACTTATAAGTTATTGTTAATCTGCTTATTAATAATTTTAGTCATAACATGTATGGTATATTTGCCATACCTATCACCATACCACCTTGGTGTTAATGTGTGAATGGCATCACACAGGAAAGAGTTCTTATGGTGATTTCTTTTCGTACTTATAACATTTAATTGGATCCCAGACCTGTTAAAGGAAAAGGAGCTATAAAATGGATGTGTAGAATCTTAACATCAAAACATGCACATATTATGTAAACAACAACATAATAATTTAAGAAATATAGTTCAGTGTATTAATGACATACTGTAGTAATAATGAACAATATAATTGATAATGTATAAGAATACCGATAACAGGAAATGTGCAATATTTTACTGTACCAATATAATTTAAACTTTAGAAACTAAAATTTTAATGATAGTGATAATAAAGTGACCTTCTTTTGTATTTTTTATAATCGATGATAATTTTTTGTGAATAGGTTTTGTGATGCAAACAATTTCAGCTCCGGCTGTCATTTTGTAATTGTTTTTTACATGTTTATACCTGAATAAATAAAAAAATAAAAATAAAGTAAATAACAGCAGCACTTTTGAGACTAACAATATAGAATTTATTCTCTAGCTTTTGGACTTCATCAGGAGACTCTACAAATATGATAAGAAACAACTACTGTATAA
>NW_022717439.1:0-581 GCF_011630105.1 Anneissia japonica | reverse complement strand
TCCCTCGCAACGCGAGCGATCCTCGAGAGGCGATATCCTCGATGTTCGAAGAGGGTACCGTGAACAAGGGACGCATCGTCGTCTCCTTAGTAATCGCTTGCGAGCTATCGCGTTCGAACACGTTCGAGAAGATGGCAGTTGCGCGCGCAGTCGGAGTTCTTCTCGAAGACAGGTGTGGAGATTGGGTCAGACGGGAAGGTGGGTGGAAACGCATGCTGCATTTTCGCGTCGACAGAAGGGTATTAGCGATTTGGTAGTGAAAGTGGGCTCGGAAAAAAGACGTCGATCTATTTCGGAATGTCGTCTCTACGTCGCCGACAATCGTCGGAAGACGAACAGGAAGACGAACGTCGTCTCCCGCCCGTGCCAGTAAAGGTGAAGAAGAAGTCGAATATCGTATGGATAAGTTCCGAAGAAGACGAATCGGACAACCAACCGGGAACGTCGAGGTCGGGAGGCTCCTTCTCGGCAAGAGACAGCACCGGAGCCTCTTCGTCGAGAATGGCCGTTGGCACATCCAGCGACGGCGGTAAGTCTTCCGGTTCGAGAAACTTTGCTGCCAAATCTTCGAGAAACTTTGC
>NW_022717438.1:0-1152 GCF_011630105.1 Anneissia japonica | reverse complement strand
TAAAAATAGACCAATCATGTTACGGGATTGAATGTATTGTACTCGTTAATGACGTCGCGAACTGCTAAATAACAACAAACAACAACCTTTCATGTCCCAGCCAAGGAACCAGTCAATTCGAGCGGATGCCACTTCGAGCGAAGACCAATTCGAGCGAATTCGAGCGGATTTTTTTTTTTTTTGTTTTTTTTTTGGAGCGGATGCAGTGGTATATAACTGTTTGTTATTTTCTTGTGTTTATATGGAGTTTAATGATTTATCGATTGTGAAGGTTGTGATAGTTATTGGAAATATAATTTATTTATTCATTCTTTAATAGGTATAATAAGTTTGAATAATTATTGATGAGAGTGATTGTTGTACTATGCCATAAAATCTTCTGTCATACATTCAGAGCTTTTGGGGTTTTATTGTTGAGTTTGCTATGAAACCAAAACAAATTAAAACGAGCGTAGACAGCAATGATAGCAATTTTATTGTACTTTATAAAAGGATATAAATATAGTACTGTAAAATATTCATTTTGTGCATAAGGTGTCTATATACGGTAGTTAATACTATTAAGTTTGTATCGACCAACCAAAACACTGGTACCATGTCATGAAACCTATTCCGTGTACACCAAGTTCTTCCCTTATAATTGTTGTGTTGTGTAATAATAAACTATAGTTTTAAATTGTGAAACTTGTACATAAGGTATGCAGCTGTATATAGTTGTAAATGATAAAATAAATGTAAACTGGCTTGCTATACAATACCTTGTACTGTTGTAAATATGTGTATGAGAGGTGAATGTGAGCTCTGCGGGTATAAATCAGATATTTATCTTCGTATTTTCTCCTTATTAGATGTAGGCCGAATCGTTGGTTTTGGTATGAACGGGCTACTTTGAAAGCAAAGGTGATGAAAAAAGCTTCCTAAATTATGCCAGAGAGTTTCTGCTAGTGTTCATAGATTAAGTGAGTGCGACTTGAGATCACTGTACATTCTTTTGGCCTAGCATAACGGAAATTCCCTATTGTGTCAAACCTCTGCCGGTATTCCATTTGTCTTGACAGTGTAAAAATTATATAATACCTTATACTGCCACATCAGATAAAAAAAAAAACCTGGTGTAAACATGGGTGTGACACAGGATAACATTGACAATAA
>NW_022717437.1:0-856 GCF_011630105.1 Anneissia japonica | reverse complement strand
TAATTTCTGACCAAACCAAATTATTATAATTTATACAATAGGAGCCTATACAAATAAATACAGGCCCAAATCAACAAATGTGGTTTAAAACCTTTTCAAAATGTATTAAAATTTTATTAATGGCGATAAAATTAGTTGAACCTTACCTTTAAAGCTACAACCCTATATTGGCCAACGCCTCTGTCACTGCTATTGAGTAAAGCGCGTATCAAGCTATACCAAAATTATTTTTGAAAAGGCCGTTTGATAATTAACGAAGGTCCAATAGTCCACACACCGGACTAGCATGTCGTCATATCACAAACATCGTCTAAGATAAGCGATAACAGAACTATGAGTCATAAAGCAAATTCACTGGAAAAGAATTACAGTACCTTTCTTGCAACAGAATGGATTTCAAATTATTTTTGTCAACAATGTGTCACGATTGATAACTACTGTTAATCATTAAAATATGCCTAAATTGACACCATGTCAATATTGTGCAGTATTGGGAAGAATGTCATATCTTAATAAATTATTTGTAAATAATGTTGAATATAGTAGGCCTATTGACACTATTTCACATTCCGCTACGGGAGAAACTAATTATTAAAGAACAAGCATTTGATTTTTCTACTCATACGTAGTCTTGGATTTGTTCATTGTTATTTGGCTAAAAATGCGATTCTTAGGCTCATTATTATTTTCACAATGTATTCTCATAAGCACATTTTAAAGTTAATCGACATATCGGTATAGGTCTATTTAGCCTTCTGATATCAAGTCCTACTATAATAGCTTAATTGGTAGAGTGCCCGAAAGGTAATCGGAAGGCCTTAGGTTCGAATCCTGATACATACGTTTTTCTCAAATT
>NW_022717436.1:0-943 GCF_011630105.1 Anneissia japonica | reverse complement strand
TTCACAAATAAAAAAAAAATTGATTTTTCCACATTCGCCACTACGTTATATAGGGGACGATATGTACACAGTATATCAAGTTATAGTCAACGGCATTCAACATTGAGTATTGTATAGCGTTGTGTGTATCATCAGCTAGCACATCATCACCGTCATAATTAAACACCACAGACAAATGAAGAGAAAACAAAGTCTATACATAGTTTTTCGTGCATTTATTGCATTTGAAAAAAAAAAACTACAGCTACAACATTATGCACATATCATGAGGTAGGTTCAAGTTTAGCTGGTTGATGTAGAAAAAAAAATTACACATAATTTAATGCACATTTTTTTTTTTTTTTTTAATATACATTCATAACACTTAATCGGTTATGTACAGAAGATGATAACGATCAAATTAAACTACTGTTTTAATCTAATCGAATGCATGGAATGCAGGTAAAGTAAGGGAAAAAATGACACATAATTTAATGCGCATTTTTCTATTTTTTTTTTAAATATACATTCATAACACTTAATCAGTTATGGACAGAAGATGATAACGATCAAATTAAACTACTGTTTTAATCTAATCGAATGCATGAAAAGCAAGTAAAGTACATCTAACAAATTTTGAGGAATTAAGAAATTGTCTCAACAGCCTTTTAGGCTGGAAAACGGGAAAATGCATCGTGTGCCATAAAAAAGAAGAAGAAATTCCCCATATTTATTTATGATACCAATGGAAAAAAAAACAAAAGGAGGAAAGACAATGTTTTGTCATTTTCAATGGATAAACTTATTCAAAGATACTTAACTCTTAAAGATTTTTTTTTTTTTTACACCAAAAAGACGGGACCCATTACCCCATGTTCGTTCATTGCAACAAACGAGGAGGGGGATGGTGGAAGGATAAACAAATTGAAAGAGAGAGAATGCGATACCCAAATAATTTATATAA
>NW_022717435.1:0-706 GCF_011630105.1 Anneissia japonica | reverse complement strand
ATGGTACTTGTTTTGTTTGTTTATGTATGCTCTTTGGATTCATTTAGGATGCTGTATAAAAGTAAAAATTCAGAGACTATTTACAACTTTTATTAAAACAAGTTTTCTTGCACTTTTACAATCAAAGAAATGATTGCTGGAAAGATCACAACCACTCAGGACATTACGAAAGACTGAATGATACATTATGCCTTTTTGTAGAACAAACAGATTGGCTAATTCTACCATTCCCACTTTTGTCAAACTATTAAATAGTGAAGCCCAGTGTATTAATTCGCCTTTTTTTTGGGTCAAATTTATATTTTTCTGGTTTTTAGATGTAGGCAATAATTCAAAATTCTTAATTTAATTGTATAATACATAAGTTTTTTGTAATAAATTAACTTTGGTAGATAAGTATCTTTTTAGAATAATGCATATTTTGTAGCAATTAAATGTAAGTACAGTACTGTAATACATATAAATTTTAATTACAATTTAATACTTGTAAATTTTAATTACAATTTTATATAGACTGAATTGCTTGCCTGTAATAAATTTAATTTTATGTTTTTCTTGTATAATTAATTTATAGTAAGTCATATTTATAATCCTTTTGGAAATGTTTTTGTCTAGGCCATAAATTTATTTCGTTTAATGTTTTGTATTTTTCTGCCGTTTATATTGTAAATTCAGATAAATTTCTACATTTTCTATGTTGCCTTCT
>NW_022717434.1:0-595 GCF_011630105.1 Anneissia japonica | reverse complement strand
CTAGTTTACTAGAGATTTTACTAGCCCACAGACAGGAAAAAATTTTGTTTTAAAATATTTATTAGTGACAATAAAATTTGAAGGTTGATTTGCAATTTCATAATTTCTGTAGCATTGCTGTTTGAGCTACCCTCTCAAAATATTGTTGAATAAATAAATAAAAAAAATCACCCATGCTGTAAAATCGACTCTGGTTATAACAGGGACAGATGAGCATGTTTTACATCTCCCTGGTTATAACTTTGGCTTTCTAATATTTAACAAAGGACCCAGAAATCAATCAAACCAATGCATCTGTTAAATCTTTAGGTCTCAAACACTCACCCCCAATGGCAATAAATCTTGCTTAGGCTACCTAGGCTAGGTTAGGCTACCTAGGCCTAGACAAGACCTAGGGCCTAGTCTAGCCTAGCCTACCTATAGCATTGAAGTACTTATTATTGAAAGTTGGACATTTTAAAAATATCATTATGAGAAAATAATATGAATAAGGTAGTACATTAATTTAAATGTTCTAACTACTTAAATTAACCAAATTGAACGATCAAACGATCTTCTATTGAGAGAAAGATAACATGCCATCCTGTAGTGGTTG
>NW_022717433.1:0-526 GCF_011630105.1 Anneissia japonica | reverse complement strand
ATGTTTGAAGAACTCGGATACCAAGCCGATGATAACGAGTAGATGGGACCTGTTCAATGGCTGGCAGAAGACGCAGACGATCCAGGGTACCAGTGGCTAACGGATGATCAAATCATCAGTGGTGTGGAAACATCGCAGGGGCACGATTCATCTGATGATGAACAAGAAGTTAGTCACCTCCCAAGATTCAACGCATCAACAGCTTTTAAAGCTGCTGACAACCTGCTGATGTGGCTGGAAGATAAGGGGATTTGGATTATATTCACCTAATGCAAGTGAGAAAATGGCGAGATGAAGCTGTCAAACAGAGGTTCAACAATTTAAGACAGAAGTCGATGACGGATTTTTTTTCCCGTGTGATGTGTACTGTACAGAAATGTACTGAAGATGGTGCAAAAAAAAAAAATAAAAATGAAACGGCACCCCCCACCCCATAAAATTAAAAAAAAAAAATAAGAAGAGATACTTTCAATTAGTATCCATCATTTATGAATAAAGACAGAATCGATATATCATCACAACTTGC
>NW_022717432.1:0-742 GCF_011630105.1 Anneissia japonica | reverse complement strand
CAACTGGCTCAGCTGATTACGAAGTGCACTTATTTTTTCTTCCCCAAGTGGTTGATATGGAAGTGAAATACTAATAGGGATTGACAATCCACTATGAATTGTTTGGCCTTTTATATTATATGCTGCAATGCCAGTTGGAGCTAGTTTTAATAATGACAAATCATCAGGATTCTGCATAATTTTCCCAAGAATGCGTGTTGCCTCATTATAAATACAATTTACCAAATGGCTTTTTCCAGTGCCAGCACCTCCAGTTATAAAAATATGAAACAGTTCAGGCTGTTTTCCATTAACTTTATCCAAGCACCATTGTCTTACCTTGTAAAAAACCTGTTGTTGTTTTTCATTTAAAGATCGGATCATTTTGTTATTCTCTGCCCTTGATAGACCACTTGGGTTACATTCTATCTTAGATGTTTGATTTTTATTAGATCCAAAATCTGGAATAACAAATTCAGCTTCTGTATCATCAACATCTATATTTGGTATTGGATTTTCTAGCCTTTCTTTTTCATTTTCAGGACTCAAAAGACCCCATGCATCTTCTTGCGGTCCAAACTCTGCAAGGAATTCTTCAGCCTGCTCAACTGCATCAGCACTTTTTTCATACTGTTCCATGTTTGCCTGAACTATGGACTTCACTTTTTGCAATTTACTATCACATAATTTGACAGAACCTTTTTCATAAAACTCTTCATATGTTTGAAAATTTGGTGGTTTTAATTGTTCATCTGTACGAAAT
>NW_022717431.1:3062-5908 GCF_011630105.1 Anneissia japonica | reverse complement strand
AATAATAAATGAAAAAACAAAGATAATTTTTAATTAAAGATAGACAATCACTATATTTTCAACTATTATATTACTTTAAGAGAAAATTATTAATAAGTTTTCCAAAAAACAATTAACTTTGATTGCATTTGATATCAGCAGTAGGGTGCAGATGTTTGAGTCACAATTACTCTACAATAGAAACATCTCACAAAGAAAGTGAAAGGCAAATAAAACAACAACAGGTTTTTGGTTGTCTGCATAGTTGTCTAACTACAAAATCATATTTTCATCAGTACTCTGATAATAAACTAATATGTTATATTTATAATTGGCAACTCATAGTGATTTTCGCTCACTTTACTGTTTAATTTTCAATCATTGTATTATTAATATACTGTAAGACATCCAGGTAAACATCAATACCATGCTGAGAACTAGGTCTTAATGGGTTAATTTCTTGTTGAAGTTGTTGATAAACCTCATCTATTAAAATATTTCTTGGCTCTTCTACCATAACATGGTCTCTTACTCTTTCTTCCAACTCTTCTGGCTCTATAACATCCTATAAAGAAATTCAAGTAAACTCATTAACACCTTAAAACATCTATGCGTCTCTCATTTTATCAACATCACACAGTAAGCATCTCTTAATTTCTATTTTAACATTTTGCTATTAAAATTGTGTACAACAATAGTACAGCAGTAATCTGAACTTGAATATGGTGATTGTTTCTACTGTGGATTTTGAAAGAAAGATGAAACTACTTTATTTCTGTATTTAAAAATAAAATTATAAATAAATAATCAATATTTACACTTTCGTTGGATAAGATTTATTTTTAACAATTTCTAGTCTAAATAGAAATAGCCTAGGCCAATTCATTTGTGTGCACACTGCATCTAATAAATATTGCATTTTTGAGAAAAGAAATTTTGAATGTTTCAACCATTATTAGGTTTGAAATAAAACTAAATCACTTAAAAAAAATGGAAAACAAAAGAATAGGGTGATGATGTTTATATATTATATCGTAAAAAATAGCTTGATTTGTTATATATGAACAGGCCTTGCAGAATTAAAAAAATAAAATGGTTGCACAGATTGCAACCAGGGTTTAAGTTTTAGTTGCCCTCCCAAATTTTTAACCGGCCTGTCTCATTTTTTAGTTGCAAATTTCCCCCGCCACCCCCCAACATTTTTGGTTTCCATTGACTGTCAGGCAATTGATTCTGTAGGCCTTAACCCTTTCACTGCTGTAGGTATATGCACCCCCTGTGCTGGGACTTTATAGAAAGGGGTTATTTTTAAATAAATGCCTTGAAAAAAATACTAAAAGAGATTATTTTGAAGTTGTTTTTGTGTTTTTGTTTACCAATGAGGTTGGCCTACTGGAAAAAAATGAAATTGAAATTTTTAGTCAAATGGTCACGTGACCTTGTGACCTTGACCTTGAAAATCACCATTTTTGGAAAAAAATTCTAAAAAAATATAAATTCTTATGGGAAGAATTTTTTTTTCACTGGATATCTAAATATACATAAAATGAATAAATAAATCATTAGTTTTAATTATTTTCATAATTCTATTCAAAAACAGACAGAAATTCATTTTTGCAGACAGAATCGCAAAAAAAAAACTTTAAAAATCGCTGTAAAAAAAGTTTTTGGAAAAAAATAGTCATTACTGCAGGAAATTCTGTAGGGTAGTTGCTGCAAACAAATAAGAAATGCTGCAAACAAAAAAAGAAATGCTGCAAACAAAAAAGAAAACGCGCTGCAAACAAAAAATAAAACACGTTGCAAACAAAAAAGTAAACGCGCTGCAAACAAGAAAGAAACGCGCTGCAAACAAAAACAGAAACGCTGCAAACAAAAAAGAAAACAGGATATCCTCGATTTTCATCGAGGATATCCTTGGACCTGTCTCTTATACACATCTAATCTGTTGTAAGACCTTCGCCTGGCTACTGAAAAATCTGCACTGAATAGGCGCATAATGGGCCTACATAACATTACAATACAAAATACACGACATTGGAAAGTTAATATATTACTTAAATTGCATATATATAACATTCGGTTCCTTTCTCTATTTCTGGATTATAGCCGGCAATATTCAAATCAGTGAACACTAAAAAAAATCTGAACTTCAGCAGTCATGTTGTAAAAGTTTTTAATTTATAAGGCCCCCGAGGTCCCCGACGAAAAAGTGAACGTCGGACGTCCCTCAATATCCGTCGAAAGTGTTCCTCTTGGCTCCCCACAAACCCCCGAAAAAGAATTGGTTTGAAAGGCTTACTTAGTCGATTTTGGTGTCTACTAATATGTAGAAAATACATTACATTTTTTCTCCCCGACGAATTGAGGTTTTTCTCCACGACAGGGGGTGGAAGAGGAGCCAGATCTCCCTGACGGGGGTCCCAGAGCCGTAGATAGAGAGAGTTTGGCCAACTTGGCGCATGGGCGCCATGTTGTCACCAAACAGCGTGCGCGCGTATAGCTTTATAACTTTTTATAAAACACTGATGCTGCATAAACTTTCTTTCATTATTCTGTTCATGAGGACAATTCAATTATGGGATTTTAACATATCATTGTAAATATCATATATAATCATATTTACCTAACTTTGGAATTAATTAATCAGTGTCGTGCTGTATTATTTCGAGAAGATAATGTGAGGACGATTCTTCATTTTTTTTTCCCGTTACGATTATCTTTTTGTTTTGAAAGTCTATCATCTAGGCCTAGGGCCTAGGCCTATCTAGTTGCTAGCAGCCTCCTCTGAGGCTCCTAAGAGTCAACACTGCAGAGGAGAAAGGTTGGTTGTGCAGACAGAGTAGGTTCTGTCTCTTATACACATC
>NW_022717431.1:2697-3010 GCF_011630105.1 Anneissia japonica | reverse complement strand
TCTAGGCCTATGACTTCGTAAACTTTAATTTATGAAATAATATGCTGGTCATCTGCAAACCAATACAATTAAATAGCCTAGGCCTATTTGTAAATTGTAATCTAAACAATAAATCAAAGTTGAAGAATTATTGCATTGAGAGAAATTTTTGTACAACATATGCCTAATCATTCATAATCAAGAAGGCTAGGCTAGGCTAAGTAAAATAGCAGCATTCTCCATACTTTGTTTATAATATTAGTGAGTTATAATATTATCATTATTACTGTATTATTATTTATTATTATTATTATTATTTATTATTATTCATTGA
>NW_022717431.1:0-2239 GCF_011630105.1 Anneissia japonica | reverse complement strand
TATATTATTTACTCTGTGTAGGCCCAATGAATTGATAATATTTCAGGCATCCTAATTTTTGGAAAGAAAAACACACAGGGACAACTTATTTTTTCTTACATTGGTTGTACCATGAAGGAATTAGTTGTACGGATTGCTATGCTGTGTGATTACAGACAGGGCCCACACTTTGTCGATGAGATTATTACAAAACATAGCGAAAGTTATCCATGACGCCAACATACGAAGCCACGCCCCCTCGGCTGAACCCGTTGTATTTAGCATCTACCATTCTGTAGATACCCCCTCTATTTCATAGAAACAACTATAGAGGGCGCTACACTACAGGAACTATTTTAAAAATAATTATTTACCTATACCGGGTACTACCGGGTACGCGCTATTCAACAACTACTAACTAGTACTTACTAGCCTACTTGGCCTAGCCTAAGCCTAGGGGAATTACAGACGATGTCTAGGCCTAGGCTAGCCATAGTTAGGCCTAGCCTAGGCTAGGCCTAGACCCATCCTCCTTCGTGAGCATTAATAAAGAAATAACTTGGCGTAGAACCTTTTCTCTCGTAAAAACGTCTATTAAATGTGTTAGTGAAAGTTCGTTCAAAATGGAAATAAGGTCTTTATCCATAATTTTCCAAAACGGAGATGAGGTACAGTAACATACGTGCTTTCTTTGGCATTTAAAGCTAGGCCTAGGTTAGTCTTCTGGAACAGTCGTTGTTTTCATTAAAAATTTAAGATGCCAAATAAAAAAGTAGCCGAACGAACAGTCGCCAAATGAGATTGAAGCTGCCTAATGTTAAAGTTGCAGCCGAATGCGATTTGGGCCGAACACACAGTCGCCGCCTAATGAAAAAGTCTCAGCCGAATGCTATTTGTGCCGAATACAAAGTCGCCGCCTAACGATTAAGTCGCACCGAAGGTCGTCCAGAATGACAGTCCCGGCGTTCCATAAAAAACAGCAGCTTTTTGGCACTGCGGCAGTGCCGATAGAAAACAGCAGCTTTTTTTCGCACTGCGGCAGTGCCGATAGCCTCAGCCCTAAATCTCCAACACTAAAGTATCGAAGGCAGCGTGCAGATTTATTGCAAAAGTGTTTAGAATTGTTCATAGCCTTTATAAAAAGATTATTTTTTTTATTCTAATACTGATAGTGTCACCAGAGGCCATTCATATAAATTAAAGCAGCATTACTCTAGAACTAATCTGAGGAAAGGGACGTTCTCAAGGCGAATTATTAAGAATTGGAATTTATTGTCTGAGAGGAATGCTACATCCTTCAATATGTTGAAATCTGCAATTGAGAGGCTTTGGGCTGACCACTCGGTAAAGTACTTGCACCGTATACGAAGTAGTATAAGGGATTTTTCGTTTTGACTACGCGGCCAATCTACTACGCACTAATGGGGCGTGACGGCAACGCCAAGATACTGTTCGCGTACTCCTCCAAAAGTTGTTTTCGTTTTTAGGTGGCGCCTACGGCACGATTAATGGTCATAAAAGGCTACATTCTATAAAGTTTCAGTCTCTGGTGGAGATGTGTATAAGAGACAGATGCTACTCATTGGATGTAATCGACGATTTAGAATTCATGTTGCTGTCTGAAATTAACAGACCGACAAACGCAGACCTTGAATGGTGGAAGTACGACAAGTTTAAGCTGGAAACATTAAATAACGATGAATGTAATGCTTACTTCAGGTAGGCCTAGGTAGGCCTAGGCCCTAGTATAGCTACAGACAGACGCAGACCCCCGCCCATATAGAATAGGCCTTAGGCCTAGGTATTTAAAGTACATTTATTCCTAGCTACGTACCGCATCAAGCTTGCTCACAGCTAGGGACTTTGTTGTTTGACTAGGCATAGCCTAGAGGTCTACTCTAATTAGGTCCCAAAACATTGTATTTTTATAGCATAGGCCCTATCCTAGTTAGTTAGCCTAGGCCCTAGTTGTAATTTGCAATGTTATCTGTATCCTGGGGGTGGGCGCCTGCCCGGTTGTAGGTGGCCACCATTACTTGTACAAGATACAAGTCAACTTTATTGTCAAAATAATACATTCTGAGATATTTGTTGTACATGACATAGAATCGTTCATAAACATATAGAGTGTTAAATAAAGATTTCTTAGAAAATAAAAATTTTTGATTAAATAGATTACAAGCGATGTACAATGGTGAATTTTTAAAACGGTTTGTGGATATTTTGTTTTGTTTATGTCTAACCCTTCCCGATCTATTTA
>NW_022717430.1:0-691 GCF_011630105.1 Anneissia japonica | reverse complement strand
CTCGTGGAGGATCTCTAAGTCTTACTCACGTTGTTGTTCTTCATCTTCTTCTTGTGGACTTTTTTGTTTCACAGCCTACAGTTTTCATCGAAACTTCCTGAAACTTGGCATATATATGTAAAAATACCCTGCGCAGACAGTAACCAACTCCGATTTTGAAAATTCCTCCGAGAAAAAAAAAGTTATGACGTCAAAATATCTCCGCTAATGGAAATCGCCTAAAAATTATCTCCGAAACTAGGCAAGCTTTTTGAATTCTGTTTGTGGGAATCGAACAGGGCATTAGCAGAGATGAATTACCGCACATATGATACATCACTATGACGTCATATCAATTTTTATGACGTCATTCCTATTTTTTGACATTTTTTGTTTCACAACCCAGAGTTTTCATCGGATCTTCGTGAAACTTGCCATGTATATGCAGAAAGCCCACGTGCAGGCAGTAACCATCTCCGATTTTGGAAATTCTTCTGAGAAAAAAAGTTGACGTCATAATATCGCCGCTAATGGAAATCGCCTATACCATTATCTCCGAAACTAGGCAAGCTGTTTGAATTTTGTTTGCGGGAATCAAGCCGGGCATTAGCACAGATAATTTATCGCAAACCTGATACATCACAATGACGTCATATTCGTTTTTATGACGTCATCATTAAGAGGACGAGGATCTTAGCTCATTTGAGCTTGT
>NW_022717429.1:0-1907 GCF_011630105.1 Anneissia japonica | reverse complement strand
AAAATTAAAAATAAAAATTCCAAAAATAAAATTGAAAAATAGGAGAAAAGAGAAAAAAAAGGACATTAATTAAGAATAGGCCCAGGGGAAAAGAAAAAGACGGGTTTGTTTGGGTACGGACTGACGGGCACCCGCTAAAATCGACACGGTGAACCGATAGCGGCCAAAAGTAGTCCAGCGGACCGTCTTTGACGGCCAAGATCTGTTCGCTGAACCTTTTTTGGCTCTACCAATTTTAGCGTGACAGTCTGTCAAATACGGTGGCAGCCGCCAATTAATTATCGGACACAGTTCAACATGGTAAAATGGCTGACATGCTTATCCCTAAAGCCTAATGTCGCAAAAGCCTATTTAATGACATTCATTTCCTTGATGTTATATTTTGTGAAATGGGTGCTATAATATGACTGATATTATAAGCTAAAGCTGTTATAACAGCTACGAATATTCTTTTAATCGCTATTTAATACTTAACCCTGTGATTGCTAATATATTTTTTTAATGGGTGCTATATGACTGCCATTATAAGGTATAGCTAGTAACCAGCTACTAGTATGCTTTTAATCACTATTAATTTTAATGCCCTGATTTAAGACAGAAAAAAAGTTGTTTGACGAAAAACTGGGGAAAGGTGAACGAGATACAGATTTTTGAATATTTAAAACTGGGGGGAAAAGGGGCGTGAGCCGCCCATTTTTACACCTTTTTCCCCCAGTTTTTAAATATTCAAAAATCTGTATATCATTCACCGTTGCTCAGTTTTTGATCAAACTACTTTTTTCTGTCTTAGAAAAATCAGTTCTACAACATATCAAAACATTTTTTTCCTCCGGAGCCTGACTTATATATGCTTTAATATCTAACGCAGCTATAACAGACAATTTCACAATGACTAAACAGCAAATATAGAACATATAAAACAGTTGATGTGCTACAGCAAAGATATTGATATATTTTATGAAGTGACTATGTGACTGCTATGGTGTACGGTAAGAATGGCCCCGGAAAAAATGGCCCCGGAAAAAATGGCCCCGGTAAAAATGGCCCAGGTGAAAATGACCCAGGTGAAAATGGCCCCAAATGACAGGTAGGTAAAAGTGGCCCCAATAATAAAATTCTGTATTAAAAATTATTTAAAAAAAATCAATATATGCATTTTTTTTAACTGAAATAATTTAGTTTTTAAAAAGGAATCTAACATCAAATAAATTGCCATTTACATTTTACTTTTTGCAGGAATTACATATTCAATGATAAAATATTCAGATAGAAAAAAGCCATGAATAACACTTATTCTTTTTTTTCCATTTAAATGTTTAAAAAATAGCAACAACATAATCCATAAATCAACATAAATCATGCATTTATTAATACTAAAATAATTTATTTGTGGCCAATTTCGCGGAAGCGGAATCACAATTTTCCAGAAATTCAATCCGGGTATTGGTAAACCCTACAAACAATGAGTTATGAACATCAAATTATTTATTTTTTTTTAGAAAAAGAGAGTTCTACAATCGTAATTAAAGTGTTTGGTTGGGGTTCGCAGTGTGTTTGGAGGTTTGTGGTGTATTTTCACACAAAAAAAAAAATCAAAATTTTAACCAAAAAATAGGTCCTTATGAATATTTAATTTTCTCATTGATATACCAAGTGAGTCAATCAAAATTGAATTGTTTGGTTTTTCTACAGTGTGTTTTGGGAAGTTTGTGGGATTTAGAAATACCATTTAATCCTACCATAATTACCCTACCCTCACAATTACACGCCATTTTATTTCTTAGCATAATTGCCATATTTACATATGTATATATAGTATCTCAGTTTACATTAATTAGAACCGTATAGTTTTAGGCACTTAAATTTAGTTGGCGGGGAGTAAAAACCAAGTATGCAATTAAATAAGT
>NW_022717428.1:0-502 GCF_011630105.1 Anneissia japonica | reverse complement strand
ATATGTTTGCTGTTTTATGGGTTTTTCACATTTGCCTTTTAAAATGTATATATTATTAAAGAATCTCTATTGAGATCCAGCGGGCCGCCATTGATGCACCGTAGAGATTGCATCTTTAGATCTCCGATCTTGTTCACAAATTCACGGACTAGTGCTGTCTCGTAAACAATTCGTAGGACGCGTTAAGAATGACAAAATATTCTCTGTATCTATTGGAACCGAGCCACAGCTTTTATTCCACTATTTGCATTCACACCTGGGCTGTGTATATATATTCCCTTGGTTTGGTTCTGTAATCATTAGTGGTCGTGAGACTAGTTTGGGCCCTACCTAAGCTGGTCGAACGTTTCGTTTGGGTCTATACCCTAGCTGCACTGATGAGGCCTGGAAGGCCGAAACGGATTCGTCTGCAGATATTGGGATTCCTTCCAGTGGATGCTTAGTTTATTTTGTCATTCTGATCGGATTTTCTCTACTGTTCCGTTTTAATGAAGCCCCATTT
>NW_022717427.1:0-782 GCF_011630105.1 Anneissia japonica | reverse complement strand
TAGTGATGTAATGTCCAACAAAGTAGCAGACATCTGCTACGAAATTGCTGTAAAAGAACAGAAGGAGAAAGACTTGGTAAGCTAAATTATATTATTAACATAATAACATACAGTATAATAGTAAAAAGAAATTGTTTTCTTATTATTTAATATTAATAATAATAATAACAATAATAATAATAATAATGACAATAATGGCATCCCTCTATTATATTGTTTGTAAACTTTTAGTATTTTTTTCATCCCCTTTTTTAACAAATCCAGGAAAATCATATAGATCAAGAGCTGAAATTCGCAAGTGGCCCCTTGGCAACAAGTATGGATGATGTTTTGCATGCTAATAAAATACCAAGACAACAATATCATGGGAAAAGCTTCGTTGGAAATCATGTTCACAAAGCCTGCAAGGTAAGTACTGTACCGTATCAATAACTACATTATTTTTGTAATTGAAAACAAATTTTTTTTGTTTCATTATTTTTTTATTTTATTTTTTAGATTAACATCATTGACAAATTGATGACTGGTATGAACTCTGCCCTTAAAAATGAGCTAGAAGAATGCCCGATCAGCTCAGCAAAAATTCTAAACACAGCTTTAGAAAAAATAAAAAAGAAGCACACACCAGTTTTTGAAACATTTGCTAAGGTACACACGTTAATAAACCACACACGACCTGTTAATCCAACTGAACTGAGAGAATATGGTAAGAAACAAATTTTGCATTCAAAAAAAATAATAACTAGATTTTTGTTAAAGTGTTTTCCAAATTATATGTGCAT
>NW_022717426.1:455-678 GCF_011630105.1 Anneissia japonica | reverse complement strand
AATAACCGGGGGACAAGGGGAAAATATCCAGCTGTGGAAAGTCTTTCCCCATTGAATGCCCTTTCACCCGGGAAAGTGCCTGAAAATCTAAAATTTTAAATCGCATATTTTGTTGAAGTAGGCCAATTTCCTCTAAAAATTGCACATTTTAGGGAGTTTTGATCAATTCCAACGAAATTAGAATTTAAAAAACAAACATTTTTCGCGCGCTTCGCGCGCATTT
>NW_022717426.1:0-419 GCF_011630105.1 Anneissia japonica | reverse complement strand
CTTGAGAAAGAAAATTTAAGATAGATCGTTTTACCTAAAAGAAGGGCCTCAATGTGTAATGATGTTGAAAGAATATGTTTGTAATAAATAAAGCCATAAGGAAAATACTTATATTCAGTTTTAAAAAAACGAGTGTGGCCATATATAACATAAGAGCATTTCTTGTTGAGGTAGGCCAATTTCCTCTAACAATTGCACAATTAGGGAGTTTTGATCAATTCCGACGAAATTAGAATTAGAAAGCACAAAAAAGTTTTTCGCGCGCTTCGCGCGCATTTGTTAGGGTTGAAGCTTTTGCTTGCCCTCCTTTGCCTTCTAAGTTCTTTAAAAACATAATAGTCCCAAAACTTGAGTAAGAAAATTTAAGATAGATCGTTTTACCTAAAAGAAGGGCCTCAATGTGTAATGATGGTGAAAGA
>NW_022717425.1:0-1341 GCF_011630105.1 Anneissia japonica | reverse complement strand
TTGTTTATCATCAACTACCTTATTCAATTGATGCTTCAGCTATGACACTGACACTCTTATTATTTAAATTGATACAAAAGAATACTATTTGGTATATGGAAAACTGTGCAGCTGAATTGAAGTACACCCTCTTTACAGTATTCAGGCACAAAGGCATTTTGAGACGTTACAACATTGCATCCAGTAGTAAACATTAGTCTATTGGTACATTGTAGTAATGCCCCTACTTTGCCTATTTTCATCAGTTGATCCGAGATGAAGATTCACATCTTGAATTCTTGTGAGTACTGGAAGCAAAGCAAAGTTCATTGTCGGTTTTTGGTATTTATTGGCTGATTATTAACTACGTAATTATTTTTGTTTGCAAAACAGAAGAGTATTAAATAGTCCAGCCTTAAAGCCCTAATATTTCTTTTGTATAATTTTTGTTTTTTCATTTATTAAATATGAATTTAACATGCAGTATTTTGTATCAATGTGTTTATGTATTTGGAAAACTTGGTGATAATATTGTAAAGTAGCAGTGAAAATCAAAATCAAAACACAACCCTTTCTATACAGTTCTTATACTACTATTTCTTCAGGAATACTAGCAAGAGTGACTGACATAATCAGTTTGGATAGAGTGTGATACAGAAAAAAAACTCTACAGTATAGAGATTTCAGTTTGACGAAGCATGCAAAAGCTATCATAGATATTCAACTGTATTAGCAAACAATAACATTGTTTACATTTATTACAATAGTCTGATCTCAATGAGGCTCAATCCAGGAAAAAGTACTTTATAAAAAAATATAGGGGGTGGAGGAAGGGTGTTTATTTGTCATTAAGTGTTGAATAACATTTTTTTTATGTCAAGGTTGTTGACTGTTGACTAAACTTTCTATTTTGATATGAATAAAAAATTGTTACTGTAGCAGTAATTGTTAATTCCAGGAGCAATTTACAGAAACTAAAGGACAAAAATAACTTATTACATTACAGGCAATATAAAGTTCAATGACATAATAAT
Source organism: Anneissia japonica (assembly GCF_011630105.1). NCBI lineage: Eukaryota > Metazoa > Echinodermata > Crinoidea > Comatulida > Comatulidae > Anneissia > Anneissia japonica. The sequence continues at coordinate 328 of NW_022717425.1, read as the reverse complement.
AGTGTTTTCTGGTAGATAAATTATGGTTTCCCAAATGGCCTTAATATAGTTTAATCCTTATATATAACAACATTATATCATGTACATATTATATTAATACATATAAGCCAATATACAGTATATATTGATTGAATTGCTAACAAAATTTGATATTTTATTCTGAATGGTTTGACAGATATGAATATGTTTTAAAAATCTTAATATTGGCCAAATTCCTTATACTTTTTTAAAATACTGTATGTTATTTAATAATAATAATTATTATTATTATTATTATAAAATAATAAGAATAGTAAAAATAATAAATAACTTATATAGCGCCAATTTC
>NW_022717424.1:0-751 GCF_011630105.1 Anneissia japonica | reverse complement strand
AACATCTTGCTACTAAAAGCAAGTCGCAAAACATTCCTTATTGATTATTTCTGCTGGGTTCAAAAAGAAGTTATGGCTTTAGAAAACACTGATAACAAAATTTGTCGAGAAAAATTAATACGAATCATGGATATCTAAAATAGTGAAAATCCTATCACATTTTTCAAATGCAGAATTATTCGATGATGTTTTCTGCGTCAGGATATTTATTAAGAATGATATTTTTTCCTACCTGACGTGTTACCAGGCCCGTAGCCAGCATGCTTCAATGGGGGGTTGGGGGGGTTCTGGGCGGGGGGTCCAGGGGCCGGCCAAAGGGCCCCTGTGGGGTCAAGGGGCAAGGCCCCTGTGGGGGGCCGGGGAAGCCCCCGAAGCCAGAGCGTTTATACGATTTTAAAAGCATGTACATGTCATTAAAACGCATGTTCATGTATATTTAAATACTTCTTACACAATTTTAAAAATAAGATAAGACTACTTTTTCCAATACAGGATTTAGAACGTAAATGTTTATTGTGAAACAAACTTTTTTTTTTTTTATTAAAAATCAATGCTTAACATTTTAATGCTACTATGTAATGCTATCTCTAAAAATATAACTGGGATAAAATTAGCAATACCCACTCACTAGGTGACTGTACTAAACACAGACCTTGCACATTATAAGATCGCTAAATACCAATATTAAAATATAGAGGTATGTAAATGGTCTTTGCTTAAAAGAGAAATATTGCAAATAATATCTTATTTA
>NW_022717423.1:0-554 GCF_011630105.1 Anneissia japonica | reverse complement strand
CTATAATGGTAATGTGATGATGATGAATTTTACTATAAAAGTGTCATTTCCGGCCATCTCGAGAGGTACTATTTCCTCAAATTTTCCCACCTCATCCCCAGCCATGGTGGGGCTAAGGTGGTTGTGAAATCACGTTTTTGATGTAGGCTTATGCAAAGTACATACTCAAAGACAATGTTTTTAAGCTTTGTTTTCTATGGGATACACACATACATTAATAAGATCTCTATGGTTGTCAAAAATTACTGATAAATGATCATGAACATTTTTTTTTGGCGCTTCATTTTGACTAATGGTGATGTGATGATGATGAATTTTACTAAAAGTGTCATTTCTGGCCAACTAGAGGTATTATTTCCTTAAATTTTCTCACCTCAGCTCCAACCATTATGGGGCTGAGGTGGGTGTCGACTCACAAAATGCCCTCCCCCTCCACCTTTCAAAACAGATCTGTACCCTTCCCTGGGTATGACATTAAACTCCATCGATTCGGCTCCTGATGTATGTCTTAGTGACTGCTGTTTGTTTTTAGGATGTGATCTGGTTTTTCATGT
>NW_022717422.1:0-1191 GCF_011630105.1 Anneissia japonica | reverse complement strand
TAAATATAATAAACAGGTGGAAAAAAACAAAGAAAATATAAGATGTTGAATAAATTTTGGTTAATCTCTAAATTCTAATACAGGAATCATAATCTTCACTCCGTAAAATTATAGCCAACTACCGTAAAACCGCAAATAGAAGCTCTATGGGCTTAATCTTGAGAAGAAGCCCATCTCAAAATGAAACCAGCTCTTTAGTTTGCAAATGTAATCTCAAAAAGAAGCAGATGTGCTTCTATTTGAGATAGTGTAGGTTTCTTTTCAAGATACCATAAAACCTCAAATTTAAGCCCATCTCGAATTGACACACCCCTCTTTAGTTTGCAAAATTAGCCTTTAAAAGAAGTCCATCTCGAAGCCCATGGATTCTTTTCAAGATAGCAAAGGCTTCTTTTCGAGATAGTTCAGTACATACACTGTACATGAATTTCAGGGAAAAAAAATTGGTTTATACAGTAGTTTAGGTGATTTAATGCCAGTTCAATACACTCCATGATATAGGTTGATGTTATCGTGGCCTTATTTATTGTTTTATAGTAGAAATTCACAAAATTTACAGCATTCATTTTGAAAAGAAGCCCCATCTTTGCTTTTCAAAAGTAGACTCGAAAAGAAGCCCATCTCAAAAATTAAGCTCATCTCGAAAAGAAGCCCATCCAAAGTTTGAAGGAAAAAAAAAAAAAACGAAGGCTAGGGCTTCAATTTGAGGTTTTACGGTAGTAGGCCTACAGTTAGTAGGCATATACTGTAAATGAATTTCAAAGAAACAGATACAAACAATTAAAAAGCACACTTGGTTTACTCAGTATTAGTGATTTAATGCTGATTTATATACTCTTTGATGTTGTGATTAGATTAAAATACTCTGCTGTAATTTTTTTTAACAGCAGTGAAAATGTTTTCAGTAGTCTTTTTGTTTTATATATAATAGTAGGCCTACTGTAATTCCAGAAATTTACAGCCTTCATTTTGAAAAGAAGTCCCCCTTTTTACTTTGCAAAAGTAGCCTTGAAAAGGAGCCCATCCAATACTGCTAAAGAAAAGGCCAGGGCTTCCTATTTGAGGTTTTACCATATGTGGTCTATACATTAAATTACTCACAATCATCATTGTCATTTGTAATGGTCATTGGAGGAATATAAATAAATACATTTTTATTGACAAATAAAATGTGTGAGTGTGTTGCATATA
>NW_022717421.1:0-512 GCF_011630105.1 Anneissia japonica | reverse complement strand
AATAATGACTGATAATTGATTTATTTGAAATAGGCCTACTATTCTACTCTCTTCATATAAAAAAATGTTGGAAATCACGTAAATTCACTATTTGGTGCCGTTATACTGTATGATGCCTGTATAATGCCTTGTCTTCTGGTGAATAGCATGGACGGGGGTGACAGGCGACACGTACCCCAACTATTTTAAGGGGGTCCCCATCACGTTCCTAAGGAAGTCAAGAATATTCCTGGAAATTGTAGAATTGAACTGCATAAATGACCAGATTTTAACGAAAGACCACTTTACAGGCAGATAACATCTTATTTTATAACAAGATTCCGGTCGGTGTTTTCTGTCCACAAACATCTGAATAATAACTGTAATACACGAATCGAGTGCGTGCCTTTATTATACAAGTATGATAAAAAGTGTGTAAAGATAAATTGGTTTTCGACTCATGAAGTTGGTAAATTAGATAAATCGAAGACAATTATGTTGTTATATTTCTATCGCAGCGATTCATATTAGAT
>NW_022717420.1:0-960 GCF_011630105.1 Anneissia japonica | reverse complement strand
CCCCCCCCCGAAAATATATCCTAGAGCTGCCACTGAATGTTGCAACATACCAATAATATGAAGAAAAACGTACGTAATATGAAGAAAAACGTACGTAATATGAAGAAAATTATACAGTATTAAAATTTCAAGTCTTTGAGAGTGCAATATGCGGCCATATAGAGGTGCCATAATGACTAATTTTATTACCTCTGCCCCCACCATGGTGGGGCTGAGGTGGTACAGATCCTCCGTCTGTGAAATTACATCCCTGGGCCCCTCTACTTTTAATTCCTGGATTTGCCACTGTTTATGTCGCAACGTACTCTGAATAACCAACACTGATATGGATGGGGGAAAAAATCTGGCCATGTCATCAGCGTAGTTGACCTAAGAACGAGCTACAATATAAATTAAACTACATTGTAACAATAATTTGCAATGCAAATACAATACATGAGTATGATGCTATCAGAATAAATGTAATTAAAACTACAAAGTTGTACATTGGTGTGCTAATAAATGACAGATACAGCAAAATCCAGGGTATGGATTTAAAATCCTAAAAGTAGTGTACATAATTAAGAAAAAAAATTCCATGTTTAAAAGTCAAAATCTTGTACTGTAATTATAAAAGTATGCAGAAAAAAAAATCCTACATTTAGGATGAAATCAAAATAAACGTAATTAAAACAACAAAAGTTTTATACGGTTTAGGTTCCAGTGCTATGACAGATACAGCAGAATGAATATAAAAGTGTAATGACTTGAAAATCAGAGTGAGGGTTACGATATGGATTTGAATCCTATATGAAACTATATGAAAGTACATAAGAAAAACTGAAAAAAGTGTCCCCCATTCCTTTAATGCGAGTGCCACCTTAATAGGGGTTGGCTTTAGTGTTGAAGACATAATTATTTCCCCCATTTCATGGAAAAGTGTCCCTGAATACTACTACTGTACTCTGCACCAACATACAT
>NW_022717419.1:0-871 GCF_011630105.1 Anneissia japonica | reverse complement strand
GTTAACGTCAAATTTGGATTCATAGTGCTTTGTAAGTTCATCGATGGAAATGATTATCATGATTATCACTAGCATTTAACGCCTTTCTTTTACAATCAACAGTAGTTAGCTTTCCATAATGGACCTTTCCGCTAAGCCCCGCCCCTTGGATATTGTTGCTAAGGTCCCACAAGACGACAGTGTTAAAACATACGCGAACACGTGCGTTTGTGGGACAACACGTGTGTTTGTGAGACGCGCGCGTATCCCTAGCGCTGTTCTGATTAGTCAGTTGTGAAGTTTGATTGACACTCCGGAAAGGTCTATTTACTAGGATTCTATTGACAGTAAAGTCTATTAAGTGAATTGTTTTTTTGATGCAGCATTTTTAACTGTATACTGTACTACTTCATTGTAAAAAATTCAGAATGCCTTGACATTTTATAAGTTATGTAATAATAATAATAATAATAATAATAATAATAATAATAATAATAATAATATTAATAACATTAATAATAATAATAACAACAATAATAACAATAATGATAAAAATAATATTTATAAAGCGCACATATCCACTGCAGTCAAAGATGTGTTGCATAGAAATGTGAATTTTAAGATATGTATTAATAAATGTTAAAAGTTTCAAATAAAATTATTAACCTTATGCAGGTTAAGTACTGTATTCAGTGTCATTTCTGTTCAAATGTGGTACAGTATGAGCATTGTGTGGGTTGTTAAATTATTAGGCATACAGCATACAGCAATTAACATCATAGGCGTAGATCCCGGGGGATGGGGGATATAACCCCCAATATTTGACGAGGGGGGATGGTCCATTGTATCATCCCCCCCCCCCCAATATTTTGACTATGTATGGGATAAAATG
>NW_022717418.1:0-1234 GCF_011630105.1 Anneissia japonica | reverse complement strand
ACTGTACCAATAAAATGAATGCTTTTATATTTTTTTTACGTGCATTTTCGGTCTGACATTTTTTTTCTAATTAAACTGTAAACACAACACATTCTTCGTGGTAACGACGATGCGACTTGTTGTAAATATCAGGTTGCGCCTCCTAAACTCTGCCCGCTAATTGGTTAATTTTTTTCGTGGGGTCATGTTGCTGGGCAAAAATCCCATGTGCTTGGGTATGGCGACGTCAGATCGCCCAAAGTTTCATAGTGCGTGACAGCTTGCTGACAGAGGAACAAGCTTAGTGTAAACCGATAATTTTTTAATTAAACAAATTTATTAAAATGAATAAGAAACCCTCGTGGTTTTGTTTTATTTTAGAATAAAAATAAATCTAACAAATTAAAATTTAATTCTCTGCAAATTCCCTCCGTAATTAGCAATGTTTTTGGGGAATGTGAGTGTAATTTACATGTAGACTGATATATGAATCTAATGACATACCAAATCCGAATTAAACGTCTACTGAAAAAGAGCCGCCGTAGAAACAATTGCTTTGCGTTCCTTTTTCATTTCAGATTGAAACAGTCGATAATGCACTTTATTAAAACAATGGAAGGTGTAACTTTGACTTTATCCAACTCCGTGCTTTATCTAACATTTTACTGGCGTGTCGTTTTAATTAATAGATAATCTCCATGACAATGTTATTGGGACTGTACGAACGGTTCATTTCGTCTGGAAATCGTTGCGTTGTCCCACGTTGCATTGTGGGATGGATACATGACATGGATGTTTTAACTTCACGGCGCTCACACAGACGGAAATCAACTTCTCCTTGTCGCTATACATGCGGAGAAGGTGATTTCCCTCTGTATGTCTAGCCTAGCCATGGATTCCTCTCTATGGTCTAGGCTAGTGCGTGATGTTCATGGGTTCGCCTTGAATGACTGAGACCATGCTGAGACCGAGGCTGTTCGTAGCGGACATTAACATGACAATAAACAGAAAATAGCGATCTTGTTGACATTATCTGTGTGAAATATTTTGTAAAGACATCGTTAAGAGGTGAATGATTAAAGCTTTAGGTATTTCGTCAGACTCAGGGGCGGGCCGGCCCCCCCCTAAATCCGCCCCTGACTTTCATTGACATTTTAACTGGTCACGCGGACTTGTTATTGGGATAATTAACAGGTCCGCCATGCATTTTACTAGCCATTGGCCGGCGGACCAGCGTTATTTCGAACCCTGATTA
>NW_022717417.1:0-557 GCF_011630105.1 Anneissia japonica | reverse complement strand
TACATAGTGATACTAATAACAAAAATCGAGAACGGAGATGGGCCTTGAATAAAAGAAAACGAAGGACAAATATCGTTCTGATGCCAAATACATTGACGGTAATACCTCAATGTAGGCAGCAAATTATATTTAGTATGTAACAAAATTAAAATGGATTTGTTTACTCACTGCTGGCAGTGCCGCTCAAGATAAAAGTTGCTAAGACACAGATTACAAGAATGGTCTTCATGGTTGGTGTATTCTAATTTAACACTGGGAACGGTACTAGAGAATAAGTAAATACATAAATGTTATAAGGTAATAATTGGACCTTCACTTAATTCCTCCCAAGAATAGGTGTGTCTAATAAGTTCAGTGATTTAAGGTAAAAATGTTTTGAAATGTATGTGAACAAGATAACTGCGAAGAAAAGTAGTAGAAATGTGATCACGGGCAATCTTAAAATAAAAGAAATATGTAAACGCCCGAACCATAGAGACCCTCTTATGCTTAAGAAAAAAAATATATATTATTCATATGAACTTTTAATTAAATGATTCCCAATTATTACGTACCAT
>NW_022717416.1:0-692 GCF_011630105.1 Anneissia japonica | reverse complement strand
ACTTTTTGTGTGCTACAGAACAAGGTTATATGCAAATGAGGAGGTGGAGCTCTTGGTTGGATGACGCGCTAACAAAACATCCACTTTTGCTTCTGATCAGTCACGTGATCTGTATGTGGTACTCGCTTTGTTATTGTTCTGAATGTTCAAGTTCATGCTCTATAAAGATGTTGTAAGCGACACCATATTTGCTGTTTGTGTTTTTAACAATACATTTCTTTTACCAAATGACTAAAAGCTGTTTTACGTGCGTTTTGTTTACGATGAATTACTGGATAGGCACCTGCTGTGGATAGCACCACATACAATATTTCTGAATGTTACACTAGAAAATACATTTCAAAAGCCCATAAAACTTAATAACCCACCCAAAAAAATGAAGTGATTTAATAGTGTGCAGTGGCAGAGTATGCATAGCCAAAAAAAAATCCACCGGACAGATTTTGGCTTTACAATTACCTGCCAAATGTAGTCCACATAAGCCTAAATCGGTCAGGGGTCTATTTAGTAGTTATACTGTAACTTGTATTTTCATAACATTGTACATATTTTTTTTTTAAAATCAAATGATAGATAAATATCTTATCTCCTATTATATATGTATTCATATGTTATGTGTGAAATATAGGTAAAATTCAGTAAAGCTTCGCGCCCACTAAACCCTTTGGTGTAAAAGTACGAAAAGAAGTTAA
>NW_022717415.1:340300-350650 GCF_011630105.1 Anneissia japonica | reverse complement strand
ATTAGTCTATAAAAAAAAAAAAAACCAGACATATTAGTCTTGCAATAGAAAAGTATATATTTCATTTTGTTCTTTTCATGCCATCGTTAAAAGTAATTTACAATGATTATCGAAAACTTTACTCGCAATAGTATAATTAATAGGGTTTATATAATTTGTTGTTAAAATTTGATATTCGTAATGGATTTCTAAATCATCAAACAAAAGATGGTATTTAAGTTCAGGGGAGCTTGATGTGAATAATTCCCAAAATATATGTAAATTCTTTTTGTATAACTCCTAATTAATTTGAGTTAAGCTAAACATACAGCATGTGTCCGGACACTTTGAACAATTCTAGGCCAGTTAAATTTATATGTGCTGCATGTTCGTCTAAACTTTCAATTAACTATTATAATAGGAATGCTACAGGAATTTAAAAATATCAGGTATTAAGTTAGCAATTTCCATTGGATCTACACAAACTGATTATTTTCAAGTCTATAAAATCTGTGAAGTTTCTGCCAGACAATTTAAGGTTTTGTAAATAAAGAATAGACTGTATAGCAATAGTAATTATTATGCATCTGTTTAATTAATTTTTAATTAAGAATATATTTCCATACTAATTGAAAACTACTAATATACTTACACTATTGTACAAAGCCAACAACCATGTTATAAAATTTTATCGTTTAAGGTCACATTCTATCATAGTATCTTTAACAATAGTAGGCCTAGCACATTCAGTACAGATAAGATACTCAAACTTTCCCACCACTAATTAGAATTGAACAAACACTGGACTATCCCTAAAAAATTTTAAAAAGGGCCTATTCAAACATTTTATACAAACAAGCTATGATGATCTAACATTCCTAAGCCTTTCCTATTGTACATAGAGACCCTATTCAGATACAACGTCGTCGTATCAAACAAGTTGATAACAGCACGCATCGATGCAGAGTGCTAGAGTTATGCCATACTCATAATACACTTCTACTGTATAAAGTTAACTCTATTTCTGTACAGTTAATGCGAACTCAAGCTGCTCCAAACTGTTAGCTAATTTGTAGAAATTAGACTTGATAATTTGAGTTATTCCCCCAATTAAAAATGGGCCTCGTTCTTTCTATTCCATAAAATCATTCAAATTCTCAAATCTATCATAGTGATTAAGATTATAAATATGACTAGACTAGCTAAGGTGTAAACATAATGCAATGTATGTACTAGTACTCAATAATAATTATTCTATTAAAAGCTATGCTATATTTATTGCAAACAAATTCTTCACTTACCGTCAAAAACAAAAACAGTATCCTCTGGCACGGGTTGTAGACTAAGGGGCTCCATGACAAAAATAATAATAAACAAAATAAGTATCCTCAGAATAAGGAAAATCCACTTAGAAAAGTTTTAATGTTTGTGTAAATTTCCAAGACAACTATCACACAAGAAGAATATGATTCCACACGTGTGTAAAAAACACTCACAGTACCAGGAGTGTGAAGTTTACACACATTGCTTAAGACAATCTGACACCTTAACAATGTTCCTATCTTACATGGCAGCCAAGCCCTTCAAATGCTTGAAAAAATCTAATACGGATCTGTGGAGGTTTTATTGTTGTTGCTATTCACCTGGCTCATCCACGGCGAGATTAATTTGCATTGATTTGTAATACCAACGAATGCCACCTCCTTCCTCTGAAAAAAACCTCATGCTTGAGTGCATTCACTTCATGACTGACTGCCCATTAAACTTGGGAAGTCTGGTTACCTGACTTTTGTTGATGGTTGTAGAGCTAAGAATAATAGATAAGCACTGTACAGTTAAATGTTTATGAATATTAAAGCAAGTCTATACTACATATCTACAGGTACGGTACTGAACATGTGTAAAACAGATTGAGTTGGATGCAAGTAATGCATGTCATACTTTTCCCTGGGGATTTACATGAGTTATGAGGGGAAAAACCCTTAACAAAACCATAATTACTTCTACCTTGGTCACATATTTTTCATCTCTAATTAGAGGGAGACCAATAAACTTTTTTTTAAATAAGAACACATTTTATAAGAACACTGAGGCTGAAATTGCTTAAAAATTAAGAAAAAAATAAGAACAAATTGAGGTTGAGATAAAATGTTAAAAGAACTTTATTATTTTTTAAATAATAGAAAAACCAACATATCTTATCTGCACCTAAGGTGCAGAAGATGTGACTAGTATGTAATAACCTCAATAATACAATATAGTACAGCAATACACCGCTGTACAATAATAATTTTCCATCTTTGGAAACTGTGTAAAATAAGAACAAAATAAGAACATTTTGAGCTTGAAATAAGGGAAAAAATAATAACACTGAGTCTGTGCAAAATTTTACTGGTTCTTATAAAACAAAAACAAAAAAATGGTATTGTCTATATGCTTGTCTATTGACCTACCACTTGTATCCACTCTATTCGCACATCAACCTGATCTTTCTCATGATTTTAATATCTACCATATCTAGCAAAGTGAATGCGTACAGTATACCTGTTTTGTATCAAATGTTGTCCAACTCTATACTGTACATTACAGGACTGTATAGCACATGTGATCTTGATTTAGACCAAATAAATAATATGTGTCAAGAGTTATGAGGGGGAACCCCCTAACACAAAACCATAATTATTTCTACCTGGTCACATACTTTTGGACCTGCATGTTATGAAAGTCAATCATATATGATACATATATATATATATTTGTTTTAAAGTATTATACTCATCTATTGACCCACCACTTGCATACACTCTGTATATTTGCACATCAACATTATCTATCTCATTATTTTAATATCTACCATAGTTAGCCAAATAAATGCATATACCAGATTTAAGTACCAAATGCTATCAAATTGTATACAATACTGTACAGTATAGCACATACTTGTCCTTCATTTTAGGCCAAATATAAGTAATTGTTTGTGTCATGTCCGGGATTTGAAATTATTTATTTGATAAGAGTCTTTACTATTTGTTATTTACTTAAAGCAGTAAAATATTAATCTCTGTGATGTATTCTGCCATTTATGTTTCCACCTCTACTTACACTTTGACAACAATCTTTCAGATTGCCATTATAACTTTTATTTTTCATGGAAAAAATGACTTGTCCTTTTTTAAAATAGCAAATAGTAAATGTTTTCATGAGGTTCAAAAATTTGATGCAACTGGAGAGAATTCCATAATATTGCTGCTGTATTCATGACCGCATTATGAGCTTGAACCTACCAGATAGCCACTTGTAGTAGTGCTCCTGGGTGGAGAGACACAACCGTAGATAAAGTGCCTTGCCCAAGGACACAACTGAAATGCACAGCAAGGGATTGAACCTACGACCACAAGATTGAGAAGAATCGCAAACATTGTTCCAAACTACTCAGGCCTACTGTAGCAACAATGCAGCGATTTTAATACAAAAACTGGGCTTAGACCTTGCCTTGGTTGATAGGGTTATCACAGGGTTGTAGCTGAAGAAAACTAAGGGTGGGTGATATACATTCTGAGGGTGGGTGTGTGATAACATTGGTAAACTCTACATAATAAGAGTGGATTTTAAGGATGGAAAAAGTGGGTTACTAAGTATGGGTGGAGGGCCATGAAATTAGCTTTAGACTGGGTGGAACACCTCAAAGCTGGGTGTCCCCACCCTCCATAACTATATCCCTGAATCATTAAGTCAATAGGTATAGGTATCGTAATATAAGCTAAGGAATCAATGCTTATATTAAAACATACATACCATCACTGCACAGAGAGTCATTTAACAAACTTCTCAACATGATAATTATTAAACTCTGCCTCCAAAACTTGTACAATGAATTTGATATCCTAGGTCACAGCAATAAACCAATGTATGTATCATTAAAATACAAACATACAATCAATACCAGTATATAAGTGCCATGTTTACATCTGCAGAATAGTGATAGAGATTTACTTCTTCATATATGTCAACCAAGGAGTGTAAAAATCATAAATGAACACTTCATAATAACAATTGCGCACCCATTGTCGTCATCTGATCACTTCCTGTACATTGACGCTTGTGATCGTTCACACCTTCCATCTTACCAGGAAGTCTTTATAAGCGGTTTCAATTCCGACAATCCATAAGGAAAATTCTTCAGGACTAACCTATTGGGACAGAAAATATACTTCCTTATCCTAGTACAGTACCGTCATATTCTGCAAATATTTTAATTTTAATTTTTAATTTGTGTATCATCAAACAAACATAAAATATACGACTAGTTTATTGTACTGCAGCTGCAAGAGAATTGCAGAAAACAATAGAACGATTCCAAACAGTCGCCTCACCGATCATGTGATGTTAGATCACTGAGTATTTAACATAAAATTGCACATTAAATTGTATAAGAGATTTTTGTGTCCACATTGTAAATATCAAATGAAATCGCTGAAACGACTGTTTGAAACCTTAACCAGAACGGGCACCCTGTCCAATAGATTACTGTACTTCATACTAAAGTACAGCACTATTTACATATTATTTTTTAGTACAGTAAATAGAGCTACAAAGGTATAAAGTACAAGTACCAAACATTATTAAATTAATATGATAACAAAAAAGATAAGAATAGTTTAAGAGTACTTAATAATGAGTTTATTTTACTTTTATTTTTTAGCAATACCTACAAAGATTACAAGCCTACTTACTACGATTATTAGCCTGCCATCGCTCTTGTACTTGCATGCTACATTCGTAAGCTACAAATCTAGCACACTGTATCTGACTATAAATGCAACAATACAGACACATGCTAACATGCTACAAACATCTGTAGCAACAAATACTAGCATGCTACAAACATAATAGCTTGCTACAAAATACTAACTTGCTACAAATACTACATTTCTATAAATTCTAGGCCTAGTAAAGGTAGGAAAATAACTCATAACTCGAGCATTATGGTGCTCAATTTGCATATAGACTTGGTCCCTGACTACTGTAGCAGATGAAGTGAAGTGAAGTGAACAATGTACAGTAATTTCCAAAATTATTGGACAATAAAAATTAATCTGTATCTGTATCTGAAGAGGCGTTAGTTGCCTCATGTTCACATCATTCCATGATAGGGGCTGAAAAAGTGTGTAAAGTTTCACAATTTGCGACCCTATCACCATATTTGCGCGTTGTTTTTTTCGCGAATTTATATATTTTTTTATCTACCATATATTATTCCGATGAATAAGCCGCACCAGTGTATAAGCCGCACCCCTTAAATTAGGACGCAAAATATTGCGTTTTTTATGTCACCTGTGTATAAGCCGCACCTATTTTTAAGCTCCAAACCGTTTTCAAAATGTTAAGTTTTCAATTATTTTGAAACATCATTATTCACAAATGTTCAATAAAGATATTTCAACTTTATCGGCCCAATTATTAAACAACAAACAACTGAAATGTGTGTATACTTCTGGCTAACTAGCTGCAAGGAAACGAGGTACTGTATTACTCTTGCTAGGGAAATTCCCATTTCTCACTAGACTCGTGCTGTATTAAATTTTCAACAATCAGTTTAGTTTAAGTTTAATAAAATCTAATACAATAAAATAGTTTGTGAGAATATTTATCTATTATTCAATTAATCATTCTTATAGTGACTAATAACAGTGGGTAATGAGCTAAAAATAGTGGCAATTGTAGGCCTAAGTCATTACTACTGTACCATAGAGACTTTCTCTACGTTAATACTCACAGCCCACTCTGCGAAGCATGCAACATGACGCATCATGTTTTGTAAACAAACTCAGAAATACCACGTGATACAAAGTTTATGCATGGGCAGATTGCGCGTGCCTTTCTACGGTTAAATTCAAGTAAAAAAAGTATTACAAACTTCAAGAAAATTTGTGTTTTTATAGCACACAATAATTTCACAAGTTTTTATCTAAATACAGTACCACTGCATAACCGATACGTTCTTTCTATAACGGTACTAGACACTGGGAACCAGACATCGTACAGCAATTTTCAACCAGTTCACCACCAACCATACATGTTTTGTTGCAACGTTTGTGAAGCTTCTCACATGATGCCGAGGGCCGAAAAATTGTTTGTTTTCAGCGAAGCGGGTTCAAACAGAAATGTGTTTTAAAAATTGTTTATGAATGAATGTAATATGAAAATAATTATGAAGACTTAGGCTTATAGCCATGGTGTTTGTTGTGTTTACAGTATGTTGAAGTGTTTTTTCTCGTGCATTTAATTTTCGCGCATATATATTTTCGCGATGTTGTTATTTTCGCGGTTGCTCCTGTGTATGTGAAAAGCGTGAAAATTAATGTACCGCTTTTATAGTACACTACTCTGAATGATGCAACTGAGTTATTTAAATTGCACGAGCCAGATATGTACTACTGTATACTCTGGACCGCCCCTTTTACAGCATACACACAAAGATCATACGCGGCGGATATCCTTCGCTGCGCTATTTACACGATCTTTTGTTACTTTTCGCCAGTGACGTCATGGTAAAATCATATATAATCGCCTATTACTTCGTAAAAAAAAGCCAAAAAACGATTTTAAGGTGGATTCTATTATTAATGGCATATCAAAAATCCTCTCTAGAACAAAAAATCATTTTGCTAGTTCTCTTTTAAAATGCACATGAACCAGATATGTTCTACTGTATACCTTTGACCTCCCAATTTAAAGCCTGCTCCAAAAGAAAAACATTTTTGGCATGTTGTAATTGAATTTTCTTTAACAAAGAACTCGGGAATGATTAAATGAGATACAGATTTTTAAATGTTTAAAAACTCAAGGCAAAAGGGGCATAACCTCAATTTCTTCACTTCCTCCCCCCCCCCCAGTTTTTAAATATTCAAAAATATGCCTTAGTTTGTTTTAAAAAAAAATACTGCTACAAAAGTCAGAAGAGAATATTATTATCACCATACTATTTTAGTGAATATGCTACTGGAGTATATATTTGATTGTGGTTAGAAATTTGTCTGCAAGAGATCTTCTGAAAAGAACTGTTGTTTGTTGAGAATGTCTCGACTTACAATTGCTTCAATGTCTTCAATAGAATAATATCTTAGTTAAAGTCACATATACAAAAAAAAACATTTTTTTTGTATATGTTTTTTTTCCTCCAGAGTCTGACTTTAAAAACTAAGATAACTTAATTTCAATTAAAGATATCTTTGTTGTTGAATAGAGACATCATAATTTTGAATAGAGTATCTTAGATTTGAATAGAGACAGCTTGTGATTAAATAAAGTTCGAATTTTTTTTAGATTTTTTTTTGTACTCGGTATTCAAAGATTATTATCATGCTATAGATACCATTGAATTTATCACGCAACTTAAATTATTATTTTAAAGTATTTGTGATATTTGTAATTTGTGTAATCCAGTTTTCAACTGTAAAAGTAGGCCTACTGTATTACCTTATTTGATTGAATAAATGCCCCAAGGCGTTCATTGTTGAGGAGCATTTATTCAAGGGAGGCATTTATCTTTAATATTTGGTGTAAAAATGGATACTCAAATAAAAGCCCCTTAATTTCACTGCAATTGTGGAACTACAACACATAATTAATGTCAAAATGCGTTATTTTATGATCATTGAGACTTATTGATCCCAACCAAGTTTTAAAAAAATGTAATTCTACCTGAGTACAACATTAATAGAATAAGTTGAGAATGATGTTGCTTCTATTACTTTTCTTTAGTCAGTTGGGGATGGGGGCCGTTTATTTGAGGAAAAATAAATGCTCCATGGCGTATATTTGAGGGAGTCATTTATTCCAAATTAGGATCTAGAGCTGCATTTATTCAAAAGGGGTTTATTCAAAGCGAGGTGTACGTTTATTGAAAAAGGGTGTTGAAATTTAAAATTTACCGGTATTTGAATAAAAAATAAATGATGTTGGGAAAATCTGATTCACAATCTCAAATTTGTGGACAAGAATATTATGAAACTCTTTAAATTATTTAACAGCCAAGGGTCTGTTCAAACAATGAATGATCTGTTTTGTATCAGGAAGATTTAGTTTTCATATTTAATTGAAACCTAAACGTAATCTATATCAGTTTGGTAGAGTTGAACAACAGTTTTTTTTTTTTTGTACATATCAGGAATATAAATATTAAAAATGTTAAAATTAAGAGTAAAAATCAGTAAAAATAAATAACGCACAAACCTTTGCGAGGAGAAAAGATAATGAGCAATCAATTAATATAAATTTCAGCCTGTAATACGTTGTATTGATACTTAAAATGAGATTTACTTATTGTATATATACAGAAAGTAAATCTTACTTTAAGCATCAAGCATTCTAAATATTGAAATAATTTAAACAATATTTTGGCTGAACAGGGTGGTGTACCTTTAATGTTTTAATGTATAGATATTAAAATTATTAAAATATTATAGAATGAAACTTAAATTAAATCGTATAAAACAGTGAAAACGATGTGAAATACTCACTCAGCCTGTAATACGTTTTATTGATGCTTAAAATGAGATTTACTTATTGTATATACAGTAAGTATATCTTATTTTAAGCATGAAGCATTCTAAATATTGAAATAATTTAAACAATATTTTGTCTGAACAGGGTGGTGTACCTAGTGTATGTATAGATATTAAAATTATTAAAATACTATGGAATGAAACTTAAATTAAATCGTATAAACCAGTGAAAACGACGTGAAATACTCACTCTTAAGGTAACGTTCCCTATACATCTTCCCTAGCTGTTCTTCTTCTTCATCTGACAGATTCTAACTTAACATCTTCTCATGTATGGGAAGATGCACTAATCCGGCTTAGTATAATCTCTATTGTAAGAGTGCGCACCGTGGCTGTAACGATTATGACCTAGCCTAAATTAGCCAATGTTAATCACCAATAAAAGATACAAGATCTGCCATACAAGGAAACGGAGAGTGAAACCATAGCTGACAGTTAATTTTTTCAGATGTTTGGCATTGCTTGTATGGTACTTGGAAAGAAAACTCTTGTCAATGGTGAGACTGAAACTCATAAATCTTAAACTTAACCATCGCAAAGAATGCTGTTTTTCAGCCTCATGAGGGCGCTTTTGTCTGTTAATAAACTGAAGAGGACAAATTGTTCTTGTTCTGTTTTCAAAAAGAAGCTTATAAATAACATACTGAAGTAAAAATAAGCCAACGTTGTAGAATTGTTTATTAGTCCAACCATGAAGGAAAGATGGTCCAATAGACAATTAAGTCTTTATAAAAACATTAACAGGAAACGAGTATAAACATTAGGCGAAGGAGCCCTGGATAACGTAACGAAGTTAAACCTCACAAAGTGAGGTTTTGGATGATTAGCGGCACAACTGATGTACTGATGTATGTGTATAATGTGTTTTACATGGATGGTTTCAAGGAGACTTACTGAAGTTGTCACCGCCCAAAAAATGCGTCAGTGTTCAATTAGCCAACTGGCCAATGGACACCGGTGTAACTGGAGCAGTGCCTTGTCTTCCATTTTTAGTTTGCATCACGAGTTAATTGAAGTTGCTCTGCTAACAAATAATAATTCCCTGCATTAGCTACATAAGTTACATAATAACAATTATAAGAAAATTCAGAAAAAAGAACAGGTGTTGAGATAGTGACTACTCTTTGTATACTTTTTGAAAGAGGAGGTTTAAACTATTATTGTTTTGTACAGTCATAATACGAAACCAAATAAAATATCATTATTAAAGAATAATATTATTAAAAAATATTATTTTATTTCGCTCAACACACTAACAATTTATTCATAAGATCATCTACAAATGCAACACAGGTATTGAATTCCGGCGCTATCATCAAGGTCGATATTTAGAGGCAACTACAGTAATGTTAGAGATATTAGCACAGCAGGAAGCCTGGCCCTAAAGGACGAATTACTGTAACCTGCTATAAGGATGATAGGCAAGGCATAGATCATGAATCTCAGCCACTAAATCCCACATATCCACAATATTGGTAGAAAGCATTGAAATAGCATCAATATAGCTGGTAGCATAAAATAGCTTTATGAAGCATATTGAAATAGCATATATAGCTGGTAGCACAAAATAGCATTATGAAGCATAAAGGTTTATTATTAAAATAATTATAAATAATAATAATAATATAATAATAATAATTGTGTGCAAGTCAATAAAATAATAAAATTGTGTGCAATAGATAGAAGCTTTTTAAATACAACATATAAAAAACTTCATTAATGAACTTACATATATTTGGTGAAGTGTGGGGGTGTGGCTCGATGATCAGTTGAGTGGTGCTAATTTGCATAATATGGTGATTAT
>NW_022717415.1:336340-339628 GCF_011630105.1 Anneissia japonica | reverse complement strand
GCACAATGTTTCAAATGGATAGCACACAGTGTTTTAAATGGGTAGCACAATATTTCAAATGGAAAGCACACAGTGTTTCAAATGGGTAGCACACGTTTTAAATGGATAACATTTGTTTCAAATGGTTAGGACAATGCTTCAAAATGATAGCACAATGATTCAAATGGATAGCACACTGTTTAAATGGAGAGCACTCGTTACAAGTGGGTAGCACAGTGTTTCAATTGGGTAGCAAGATGTTTCAAATGTATAGCATAGTGTTTTAAATAGATAACACTGTGTTTCAAATGGGTAGCACAATGTTTCAAATGGGTAGCACATTATTTCAAATGGGGTAGCACTGTGTTTAAAATGGGTAACACTTTTTTCAAATGGGTAGCACTTTTTCAAATGGGTAGCACAGTGTTTTACAGTGTTTTAATTGTAGCATACGACTTCATTAACTTCAACTTGAGATCACACTCTTTCTATTGGGATGTTATTTCAATTAAAGAGCATACTGTACTTTATTTCAATTGCAGCATGCTACAGATCTCCATCCAATGAAAGACCACTTTTGGGACAGAGGATTTGGTGGTCTTTAGTTGCTTTGATCTCTAATTAGAATCCCTCTAATTAAAGACCGGCACTAAATGTGGTCTTTAAATACTCTATTTAGCGGGAAATTAGTATTCCACACATTAAATTAAGACTGTTTTATTCCAAATGTTTTAGAATGAATTTCCAGTTACTGTAAGATCCTGTTGATTCTTAATAAAACATTTTAAATATTTCTCACACATGAATTATTCAAAATAAAATCAAATGAACAACTGTTTTAAAGGTTCATTAACTTTTAATTAATAGACAAATTATCTACTAAACAAATACTAAACTTCAACAAGACTTATTAACTCAAGATGAATGTATAGAGCTACTCAGCATGAGCTGTTGTAAAGAAGTTTATATTACGTTAAAGATTTCCCACACAAATAAAATAGATGAGCGATTCTGGGTAAAGACAACTTGATTTCTTGCTTCAAACAATGTATCCTTCATAGAAGCCAGCCTTATGAAGATAAGCCTAAGTGAACGTAAAAGGTCGGAGACGAGGACAAACCTTCGACTTTAAATTTAACAAAGATAGAAAAATGTTAAATACAGACACAATAAATACATAAATAGGCCTTAAAATGTAAAAAGTAAAATAATCTTAATGAGCATATTCTGAATGAGTTTCATATTTCTTGATCTGATTTCGCTTTTGCGTGGTAGGCCTATTTACATTACTTTTAATTGAAGCTTATAAAATTTACAAAATCAATTTATTTTTATTCTATCGATGAGCATTGATTTTTAACATAATTATTTGTTCGTTTATCATTTTGTATCATACGTGTCAACCGCCATATACTTATAGAAATATTATTATATACGTTCATATTTTATTCAACTTTAATTCGCAGGTGCATGCCTGTAGCAAATTAGTAACTCCTCGTCGTTTATTCGAATAAATACGGTATTTCTATTTTAACTTTATAAAACTCAGTGACTGTAGGCTGATTGATGGATTTCCCACTAGAAGTCCCTAGCATACCATACATTAGTACATTTTACCTTTCGAGTGGCCAAGTACTATTTTCCACATATTCACAACATATACATGTAAAAAGATATTTATACTCTTTTTATTTGATATTCACATTTATCTCACTTTTTATATTTTATATCTGGTACCGTACTGCATTTTCTGGTACTTTGTGTATTTTTTTTTTATCGCTTTTATCGCTTCTCATTTTTTTTTAACCTACAGTATTATATGTCTAATCTGCCTGCTTTTTTCGTGTGCATAATTATTTTTCATTTATTTTTTATTCTTTCTACAATTCTTACATAGGCGTATTTTTTTCATATAGTACGGTCCGTCACATATATATGACGATGCCTGTTATAATGAATTATGCCATTGTTAAAAGTGTTGCATCATACATAATAATAATTTATTGGAACGTACACTATTATAACAGTGGTACAGTCAAATGACGGTAACATTAGGATAAGTTTGACCACCCAGTTGATCAAAATTGCCTTTGCGTAGGGTTTGATAATCATCACCTTATCGCGTTGGAAGCGAATTCAAAGAGTATTTAGTTTGTGTGAATGTGTGAATGTAGAGAAAGTTGTAGGTGCAAACTCATAGTAGTCCTTTTTAATAAACAAAAAGGTGATATTATTATTACACTTCAGTAGGTATACATTTTTTAAACATTGTACAAATGTGCCTATTACAGAATATGCTTCTACCATTCATGACCCATTGAAAATGGTATGGTCTGATTATCCGATCTGAAACCGTGGGCCTAGCAGAATATCGTCATTTATATACTGTCATAACTACTATATTTGTTATGTAATTACATTAAAAATACATCTACACGTTCACCTACACATGCATAAACTAAAAATAAAAACAATATTTCATGATAATGGAAATAACATTCTAAATTTTAACTCCACAGTTAAGCACCTTCTGCTCGATAATACAGTCGAATACTTGTTTGCCATTCTAAAGCATTGTCTTCTAAACTGACTTGCTACTAATTGATTCTTACAAAAATAACATGTCTGACATCATTTATTAACCAATCAATATAATCTTTACATATGTTGTAGGTAATAAATAAAGTTACATGTTGCCACAACAATGCCGAAAATCGGTCCAATATCAGAGGAGCTACTACAAAAAATTTGAAAATCCACGGTTGCAAAATTTAAAATCCGACGAGATTTGGCAATCTTATGGATTCAAATTAAGATTACTAAAACTGTTATTAAATTTAGAATAGGATAAAAGAACAATGGCGAAAATCAGACAAGTAGAGGTAAAGTTATGAAGAGAAATGTGCGAAAAAATAGCGAAAACAACAGAAAATCGAACGTTTCGAATTAAATTAAATTAATTCGCAACGATCAAACTTTTCCTAATGAAAGAGCACGTTACAATACAGAATAAATTGTATCCTAGCAACTTAACTAACTGATATTATAACCCAAGGAAGCAAAGGTCAGAAAGCCCCTGTGTGATCAAGTAACTCTGCTCCAGTTACACCGGGCACTTATTGGTCAGTGGGTTAATTGAAAAGCACACTTATGGGCGGTGACAAAGTTTAGTAATTGAGAGAGTCTCCTTAAAATGGTCGCTGTAAAAACGATTATACAATCACATCAGTTATGCCGCCAATTGCCTAATAGCTTCGTAACGGTAACCGGGGCTCCTTCTTATAACCTCAAACACCCCGCCCCCAATAT
>NW_022717415.1:320234-335393 GCF_011630105.1 Anneissia japonica | reverse complement strand
GAAGTCCCTAGCATACCATACATTAGTACATTTTACCTTTCGAGTGGCCAAGTACTATTTTCCACGTATTCACAACATATACATGTAAAAAGATATTTATACTCTTTTTATTTGATATTCACATTTATCTCACTTTTTATATTTTATATCTGGTACCGTACTGCATTTTCTGGTACTTCGTGTATTTTTTTTTTATCGCTTCTCATTTTTTTTTAACCAACAATATTATAAGTCTAATCTGCCTGCTTTTTTCGTGTGCATAATTATTTTTCATTTATTTTTTATTCTTTCTACAATTCTTACATAGGCGTATTTTTTTCATATAGTACGGTCCGTCACATATATATGACGATGCCTGTTATAATGAATTATGCCATTGTTAAAAGTGTTGCATCATACACATATAATAATAATTTATTGGAACGTACACTATTATAACAGTAGTACAGTCAAATGTCGGTAACATTAGGATAAGTTTGATCACCCAGTTGATCAAAATTGCCTTTGCGTAGGGTTTGATAATCATTACCTTATCGCGTTGAAGCGAATTCAAAGAGTATTTAGTTTGTGTGAATGTAGAGAAAGTTGTAGGTGCAGACTCATAGTCCTTTTTAATAAACAAAAAGATGATATTATTATTATACTTCAGTAGGTATACATTTTTTAAACATTGTACAAATGTGCCTATTACAGATGCTTCTACCATGCATGACCCATTGAAAATGGTATGGTCTGATTATCAGATCTGAAACCGTGGGCCTAGCAGAATATCGTCATTTATATACTGTCATAACTACTATATTTGTTATGTAATTACATTAAAAATACATCTACATGTTTAGGTGAACATGTAGATGTATTTTTAATTACATTAAAAATACATCTACATGTTCACCTAAACATGCACAAACTAAAAATAAAAACAATATTTCATGATAATGCAGATAACATTCTAAATTTTAACTCCAAAGTTAAGCTCCTTCTGCTCGACAATCCAGTCGAATACTCGTTTGCCATTCTAAAGCATTGGCTTCTAAACTGACTTGCTACTAATTGATTCTTACAAAAATAACATGTCTGACATCATTTATTAACCAATCAATATGATCTTTACATATGTTGTAGGTAATAAATAAAGCTACATGGTGCCACAACAATGCCAAAAATCGGTCCAATATCAGCGGAGCTACTACAAAAAAACTTCCGGTGGTTCACCACATTTCTGCTAAAACAGGTTTTACACGGAAAAATTTGAAAATCCACGGTTGCAAAATTTAAAATCCGACAAGATTTGGCAATCTTATGGATTCAAATTAAGATTACTAAAACTGTTATTAAATTTAAAATAGGATAAAAGAACAATGGCGAAAATCAGACAAGTAGAGGTAAAGTTATGAAGAGAAATGTGCGAAAAAATAGCGAAAACAACAGAAAATCGAACGTTTCGAATTAAATTAAATTAATTCGCAACGATCAAACTTTTCCTAATGAAAGAGCACGTTACAATACAGAATAAATTGTATCCTAGCAACTTAACTAACTGATATTATACCCCAAGGATGCAAAGGTCAGAAAGCCCCTGTGTGATCAAGTAACTCTGCTCCTGTTACACTGGGTACTTATTGGTCAGTGGGTTATTGAAAAGCACACTTATGGGCGGTGACAAAGTTAAGTAATTGAGAGAGTCTCCTTAAAATGGTCGCTGTAAAAACGATTATACAATCACATCAGTTGAGCCGCCAATTGCCTAAAGACTAATAGCTTCGTAACGGTAACCGGGGCTCCTTCCTGTAATGATTAATTTGACATCAGAAAACCAACAAAATGATGACCTTTACTAGCAATTCACTTCCATATAATATTACTTATTTTAAAGATACCAATATATTTCTGACAGTTAAAGTAGTTTGAGGAATGTTAGCATGTTAAACTGTAACTACTGTTGGAACTATTTTTTATTGTAGGCTTATTTCTGATAATTGTGATTCAGCTCTTCATCAATACATGCTATTATTTATTTATTATGTACTTTTTATTGGGGTGATGTTTGGAGATCTGTGCAATATACGGAGGAGTTTCGTTTTTTCATCTTTTCTGTTAATTCAGTGATGCTGATACCCGGCTTGCATTACTGATGGGCACTGCAGTCATTCATGCTTTTTTAGCACTCAATAAATTTTTTTTAGGTACCTACTTACCTAGAAGTACTTTCACGTGTCCTATTTTGGTTGATCTATAGTATTTTTATAAAATAAAATGAAAGCATTAAATTCAACATAGTGGAAGTACTACCTCTGATTTGGAAATAACATTAAATTTTAAAAATATGTTGAATACCAAAATGTAAGAGGGATACTTAATACATAATCTTCTATATTAAATATAACAAATCTTTAATAATAGTACTTAAAAAGTGAGAAATGTAAGATTTCCAACAAATTCCAATTACTGTAATACTGTTAAAAAGCCTTGACATTGTTTAATGACATGGGTCCCTGGATAATTCAGGGCTTAGCTTTGCTAAATGTAAAGTGGACTGGAATTGGAACAAGAGTTTCTGAGCTTCTTACTGTTGGTGCAAAAGCAAGATTTGCAGAAATTGGAAATAGGTTGAGAGAGCATGTTTGTTATAATTTAGTAGAGTAATCTTCTTATAGAGAATTTACAAATAGCTACATAAAATGATATAAAAGATCTTAACACTCTGCCTGGCAAATATGCAAATTAAGCAAAGTAATAGTTTCAGCAAGGATTTACCTACAGTACTGTATGTGTCGTTAATTTCCATATAGTTGTACTGTAAACATGATGGATTTATTTTTATCATGATCTCAGTCTATGGGTATGTTCACACACACGGCGTAAGGCTAGCGTGGCTTACACAAGGCGAAAGCTAATCCACGGATTAAAATTCCAAGGTGTTCACACGAACGGCGTTCGCTATTAACGCCTGGCGTAAAAACGGAATTGCGTCAGCAGCCTCTTCCGGTACATGATGATGGGAAGACTAGTCGCATTGTTATTATTTATACTTCCATGGTTGTTGTACACGTTTTTTTCGATAGATTATGTTGCCTAATGTTTTACTGTCTTCGCTTTTGCCGTTTTTATTTCTTTTTGTTGAAGAAAGTGTAGCACATGAGTTAAATAATGTAGGCCTAGACACAGAAGCCGTGCTTGTTTGCTTGGTTTTGGTCAAGTATATCAAGTCAATTCGCTGTAGACAACTTCGCCGTCAGCAACCGAGGATGGATCTTCTTTGGCATTTATTCCAAGAGGAATGAGCAGGAGCCAACATTCTGTATGATCTGTATGATTTTCTTATCCAAACAATAGGCCTACACTCTCAAATTAAAATCCCTCGAAGAAAAACACTGTGAACTGTTCGCGCGATTTCGGTTCTAGCAGAGTTTGGCTAGCTGACTTGTTTATTTATTGCAAAACCAATTGTGATTGGTCAATCTCTTGACCTGAGGTGAAAATCATTTAAGCATCACTGGCGTTAGCTCCACCGCGTTAGCTAATCTGGGGTCTGCAGGATGCGTTAATAATGCCAAGGACGTAGCGTAGTGAGTGGCGTTAACAACGCCACTGCCTAGTTAACACACTAAGGCGTACGCTACGCCAGGCCTAAGCCAGCCTTACGCCGTGTGTGTGAACATAGTTGTGTTCAGATATGTAATCATTGGTGGCTATGTGGGCTCTAGGGCATTCAAGGAAATAGAGCTCTGTCCAACTGACAAGACTACCAGAGCCACCAGGGATATTGGTCAGTGTTCAGAGACAACGTGCCCCTGAAAATGTTTTACTATTCTGTTTTAACAGATAGGCTCAAAACAGTTTTCGTTGCGTTGGTTTGACAAGTTGTGACCGATGGAGGTGAGGCAGAAGGGGCACATCTAATCCAGTTGGTGATGCCACTGAAAGTAGTGTTAATTGTGAAAACAGTTATATTAAGAAAAGTGCTTCAAAGGTGGCTCACTGCATCTCGAGTATGAGAATCAAGCAGAACTACTGCATAAGATATATAATGTACTACTAGAAATTGCAAACTGCAAGTGAAGTGCTGCGAAGTACAACTGCATATAATGTTCTTCAAACAAAATTATTTATGCGAGTCAAGTGAAAATAATGAATAATAAAAATATAACAAATAATATGAGACACGACCAATTGTCTATATTAGAACACTTTTCATTGGGTAACAAAGTCGTAATTTTTCATTTTTGTCAAAAAGTGTCTATAGTGGTGAATTATGGTTTAGGTTTTTTTTAATAAAGTTTCAAAAATTTCTATGTATGTGGAAAATGTTGTTGATTACCAAAGGTTACAATTTTTATTTTGAAGACTGCATGGTCTAGGAAGTGTACATTTTTTTAT
Organism: Anneissia japonica; assembly: GCF_011630105.1. NCBI lineage: Eukaryota > Metazoa > Echinodermata > Crinoidea > Comatulida > Comatulidae > Anneissia > Anneissia japonica. The sequence goes on along the minus strand of NW_022717415.1, from coordinate 331,013 downwards.
GGGGCAAGTTTCCAAAGGTGGGTTTTCTAGGGGCGAGTTGACTGACAAAGAGTGTTGCCAAAGTGCGAGCCAGCTTGTTATTTGATCACAAGTGCGAGACATCGCAAGTGTGAGCCAGCGAGCCATGACGTCACGACAATAGATACGAGACGTTACTCGAGTTGTGCGAGGTATCGGCTGAGGTTTGTGGAGTACAATTCAAAAAACAACTATAGGTCTAACAATGAATTATTGTGATGTTAAATAGACAATGTTAGCTATCAAGGAGCGACGTTGTTTTTCATTGGGACCTTTGTCCCTTCAAGGCTAGGCCTATACCATCCTAGCTAGTCTAGGCCTAGAGTAGGATAAGGCTAGCGCGACATGCGGACGTTGGTACGTGTTGGTTAGCCTACAAACGTCGCCTAAAGTAATTGATTTTACCCGGCAGAAAACTCTGCTTTTCAGTTGTCTTAGGCCCTTGTTTTTTGACAAACAATGACCTTTCAGAGGTCAAATTGCTGCTTCGCAGCAAAAAATTCATTTAAAATATATTTCTCATTAGAGCTACTGTAGTACAGTTAGTAAATTAGTATCTATATTTAGTTAGAAAACTTATACCTTTAATAATATTATGCAATGTCATCAGACAAAATTCAGACATCATGTTACGAGTTGTGCTGAAAAGTTTCAATAATGTGGAAATCCGGGCATGTCTAAGGATTCTTTTAAAACTGGGAATTCTTTTAATTTTCAGCAAATTATTGTTTGAAATTTTTGCGGACAGTTGAGATGGTAAGGTCTCTGTAAAGCATCTAGAAGGGTACAATTATTATAGTAAAAAAAATATTCACAGAAAGAAACCATGATGTCCTTGAATATATTAGCTGATATAATCTGTTTGTCCTTTGGTAATAGAATAGAATAGAATCTTTCTTTATTCTGGATACTCAGTCAGTATTGTTACACTGTTCTTCCCTGAGGTCCAGGGTATTATCTTAAACTACATTATATAACAAAATAAAATTAAAAGAAAAATTCATAAAAAATATATATAAACAGTATATATATATATAAATATAAGAAACAGAAAAGAAAAACAAAAGGGGATTTTAAATGAGAATTTTAAAGGATTGTAAGGAAAGTGAATGAATATTGTAACGAAGGTCAGATGACAGATTATTCCATAATTTAACAGAACGATATTTAAAAGTTCTTTTTCCAAAGTCATTTTGCCATTGTGGTAAGTCTAAAGTGTTTTTCAATTTACTTCTTGTATTTATGCTATGGTAAGTATCAATTAATTTGTAAAAATTAGTTAAATATTCAGGAACAGTGCCTGATAAGCATTTAAACGTCATTAAAAGAATATTATGTTCCCATTGTTGGTTTACAGTACATCCTTCCAGTTAAGAGATTCCATAAGGTCATTAACAGGTGTTCTCATATCAGCATGCAAAATAATTCTGGCTAGTAAAAACCTGAAGTGAGTTTAAGGTGTGGTAAGACTACCTCATTCGTCAGATTGGACATTAGGCCACTGGTCATACTTATATGATGGATGGAAATGTGCATGACAAGGTATTTAGAAAGGGAAAGAATATTTGTCCTGGTACCGTGTGAAGTCTGTGAAGAAGAGATGTTCCCTATTAATTATCCTTGCCCTAAATGTCTCATATTTATCAGATAAGTACAGTCCTTCAGAAAAACATTCATATGGGTAAAGTAGTTCCCTAGGGAGGAGGCCTAGTCATGAATTACGTTATCCACAGGCCTTTAGTTTATCATCGTACCAGGTACATTGTTTCTTTTTCCCCCAAAAACGTTCACAGCTAATTGGGTACTGAAATAATACATACAGTAATGTGAACAGTGATGGATACAGAATAATTCAAAATAAAAAGTAAAATAGAGGGGTACCCGGGAATGAACATTTACAGAAGGTATATGATTACAGCAATCTAAATGGCTGGAAATGGCATTCTCAGACTTGAATTTATATATATAATTTTCTTTTTTTTCCCATTTTTAAAATAATTTAGAAACATTTAAGGGACCCGGACCAGCTGCGCGCCATCTCCTCTCCCCTTGAATCTGCCACTGATGAAGATACACTGTAATACATTTTTCTCATCAGGAATTTAGCAATTGGAGGTTAAAGATCCCATTGAAAACTCATAATACACTGAACTGCACTCTGTAGGCTTAATAATAATGTTTACAGTACTTTAAATTACAGTATAGAGAAAATAAGAGAAACTGGCTGGTCTTAGCTTGTGAATACATGAACATTGATTTTTTACAAAACTTGTTTTTCAAAACAAGACATAGAATTTATTGCTAATATATTTTGCGGAGGCACTTTTATTGGTATATTTTTCCTTAGTATAATAAATCTAAAACTGTGATGTCATATATAACAATTGGAATGCAAAATGCTAAAAAAATGCCAATAACACTACAGCAACACACTTCAGTACACACACTGTACTCTAGAAAACTCAAGCAAATTATCAAAACAAATGTATGGGGCATACTTTTAAGAATCTTTAATTAATTATAGTAAAGAAAGCTCTGTAATTAATAATTATGTGGATATAGTAAAACCTTTTAAAATTGATATTTCATCACCAGTTAGTTCTTAGGACTGTAATAACACAAGCGCACCCAAAGTAAAGTTAATAGGGAGTTCTTGATTACACGACGACAGTAGGACGTAGAACGTAATGGGACGTCACTAAAAGTCATCTGCGCATGCGAGAACGTTAAGGTCATAAGTCCTACGTCATTATAAAAACGTTTATAAAGAAATGCTTGTGTCTTCATTGTGTTAATTCATTTTAACATTGTATACATTGTATTTAAAACCTTGTTTCTCAAAGTTTTTCATTACACACTGGGTATTATGTAGTCTTGAATAAGCGCCGCAACACTTAGCGAAAAAAATCAGGTTTTTACGCCGCTTATTTGAGAGCGGCGCTTATTCAAGCATTTACGGTAAACCACCAAATCAAGCTAGTTAGGAATGTATAATACATACTCAAAATATTAAAAGGCATGCAATCAAGCTGTAATGTATAAAAGATTTTACTGTACTGTAAAATTTTGTTACATTGTGCAGTGTAGGTGTGACTACAGTATGTAACAGTTCCTACCCTCTATAATACAGTAGTAATAATAATATACTGGTAATGGTATACAGTACAATGATATTAATAATTTGAAAAGTATGCAAAATAAGAAAACTGAACCTAGGCAAAATTTCACTGGTTCTTATATTATTGATTTTGCTTTCCTACATTGCTAATACAAAGATTCTCTTATTTTGAAATTGTTATGTTTTATTTGTTTGGTATTTTTTTTGTTATTTTTTTGTTGTTTGTTTTGTTTTTGTCCTTGTGGGCTTTTGGTGCTTTTTTAAATTCAGTTTTAGATAAATGCAGTATCTTGTGTTCAATTTCTCTTTGGATTTAATTTGTGTATATATGTATGCATGTGTGTATGTATGCATGTTTGCCGAATATACATATATTTGTACACATAATGCTGAGTTTTTTATATAATGTATATATAGGCTTATGTGTATGTGGATGTATGTACTGTATGCATGTGATATACATACACTTATCTATTTGTGTGTACATGTATGTTTTCTGTATGATGCAAATAGGTTTTTTTTTTTTTGGTTTTTACTTTCAATTCACATGTTCATTTCTATCTTGGCTTTTATTAGTTAATTAAACCACTACTTTTAAGTTTTTATAACTGTGTATTCTTTTATAATGTACATGTACTTTGGTTGGACATTTCTTTTTTTACTTTTAGTAAGCACTATTTTAAGTTCTAAAGTATTACTGTGTACGTTTTTTTGGGTTTCTTCTTTTGGACACACCTTCACATTTTGAAGTGTGCCACTGTTAAAAAAGTGTAGCTTCTGAATAAATTACTTACTTAATATATAAAAAAAATGTACTTGGTATTAATCAAACTACTAAGAAGTACTCTACATTCAAATAATTATGAAATAAATAAAAACTCTCGAAATTTAGGGAATTCTTTTGAAATAGAAATATTTTCAAACAACACTGTGTACAATTCATTAAATAAAATACAACACAAAGAATATGTAGCTTAACTTACTTCCTTCTCAACCCAGGAGGTACAGTACAGTATTATTACCTACTACAGTACATTTCAAATCTTAGTTAAAAACAACTCACCTTAATTATAGCAAAGATGGAGAATACTTCAAGTAAAAATCACCAGAAAGTCCAAACGATAATATCTGTTAATCAATTTATAGATAAAAATCCATGAACAATACAAATAACAACACCTTCCTTCTCTAAACGCCTACTGTATTATACATCCTGGTACCAGAACAACCTGTTGGTCTTGCTCACTCAGTTTCCCCCAAAGTTTATAAGGTGTGATGTCAAGCGAAAAAACCACTGACCTTTCTAGTTCCATGAACTCTCTTTAAGAGACTCATAAATTTCATGAGCTTGAAGGTAGAATCCAACCAGTAGAAAAAATATAGCTGGCAACCTACATTACTGTACTACATTCTTTCCTTTTCTTTTGGCTAATTACTCTATTTTATTTAATTGTATCTCATCTAATTGGTCTATACACTGGTACTTTAACTGCAACCATATATTATACTATCCCATTATGAACACCAAGTTATGTATCCATTTATTTTACTTCTATAAGTTACCATCAATAACCATCTCTATCATACTGTAACCATAGGATTTTGATTCACCCTTGTTTATGTTGTTCCTTTTGTTTTAAATTTGATTTAATTTCTTATTTTTTTTTTGTATGGATGCACCATCAGGTATTATCTGATGTTCACCACTGATGCAAATGTAAATCCAATAAATATTATTATTATACTTTACTGTGAACAATTTTATTTATTCATTTGTTCTTGACCAATTTATTTAATAAATCATTATTTACATTCATTTATTAAAAATAATTCACTCATTTTTTAACAATTCATTTGTTCGTAGCCTATTTATTCAATAAATCACTATTATATTCATTTATTTATTAAAGTTAATTCATTCATTTATTAACCATTAATTTAATGACCAATTTAATTCATAGAGGAAAGAGTGAAAAATGTTTGTTCAAGCTAATTACCTAAATTCTCTTTCCTGGCAAATGATATACAGTATCTTGAATGCCATATAAATATTATCAATCATCATTCATTTATTCGTTTATTGATCAACAATCAATTTATTTATTAAAATTCATTCATATTTTTTTTTTTTACTTTTTTATTGATTTAATTCATGGTTGAAAGTACAATGCATATATTATTATATAATAATTCCTGATGATGACATAATTTTGACATTAATTACATCATCATTCCTGATGATGACATAATTAATGTTGAAATATTAAATCCCAACATGGTAGTGTGTCTCAAAACTTGTATTATACTTTCTTATCTCAGATTAATCAGTGGACCTTTCGGTTAATTCATGTTTGTTTATCATACATATTTATTTCATTTCTTTCTCATTAGCTTAGATTGAGGAAAAATTATGTCTATGGCGAAAGCCTAATGAATCATGATTCATTACGTCATTCATTTATTTATTCATTCACTCAGTTGAATTAAAAATACATAATACAGTATGTAAGCCTATCATTTTACCCATTCTTTCAATAATTCATTTATTAATAAATTAATTTATTTATACAATTATTTATTACTTTCTTTACTGAGTGTATACTCATTCAACTAATCATCTATTTATTAACTTTTTTCAACCATGTATAGACTGTCTAATATTTACTGGCGAGTTGAATGCCTGAGCAGTTAAGGAAGGGCCACTGCAACCTATAGCCATAATATCGACGCTGGTTTGAATAGCAATCCCATCTATGGTTTCATTTCATCTATTTATTTTCTAGATCATTACAAAAAAAAAAAAAAAAAAACATCACAAAACCTAGCACTATTCTGGCGGATTGTCAAAAACAAAAAAATTCACTGTGGAAAGATTCTCCGACTAGTACTAGTAAACAGAAACAAACAGGGGCTACCCCTGTTTATTGGTCCATACAGCTCATGTTACCTTGCGTTTATGGACCATTACTGTAGGTCCTTTACCGAATGTCCTGTACCTACGAAAACGTAAACGGTGACCCGTTCGGTGTATCCTAGAATCTTAGCGGATATTCAGGGGCCCTCTTAAATAAATGAAACTACATGATGCTTTTATCAGTGAAGTCTCTTTAGGAGGCTAATAGGGAGTGGAGTTGTTTTTGTCATAAGAAAAAGTCCTGCTGTGATAGGAATTGAACCCAGGACCCTGGCATTAGAAGGCAAGCACCTTAACCACCAAGCTATTCAACTCCATCCTCCATTTATTTATCCGACTCATTCATTCATTTATTCAATTATCTGTTCATTTCATTCAGCAATTAATAATTCGCCTGTGTCTATTCATTTGTTTACAAATTTATTCATTAATTCATTACTTCATCATTCATTCATGTTATTCAATAGCCACTTATTCATTCATTCATTTACTTAATTTTTTAATTCATTCACCACATTCATTCACTAATAAATTAATTAATCTATACACTTATTTATTACTTAATTATGCATTGTCATATTCATAATCAGAGACTCGTAGTCTCTCAAATTATTAGTTAGTTATTACAGTATTTAGTAATCTTCCTTTTTTCAATGTGGGAAATAGTTTTTCCTTGGGGTCCAGATAACAAAAACGTAAATTTCATACAAAACAAAATTAAATGAAAATAAAAATTATAATGAATTAAGTACAAGAAGTAAATTTTAAATTAAATCTTTGAAAGATTTTAAAGTTAGTGAATGTATAGTGTTGCGAATATTTGATGGTAGGATATTGATCCACATTAATTAATATAATAACAAATTTGGTTAATGACCATAAGCAAATTCAAACCTACAGTATATATTGCCACGGAGATAGCAACTATTACATTTTGTATACAGGATATGTGGCAATAAAAATGTGTTGAGTATCACTGATGCTGTAACCATGGGGATGAGAAGCTTAAAACAGTTGGTCCAAGTGTGGTCAGATATGACATGATGACTAAGATAATATATAGGTCAACTAAGAATAGAAATCATGAATAATCTATTTAATCACATTTATTCTCTGGACTACAGTACTTCCTCATGATACATTTTAACAGGGAAATATTCAACTTGAAAATATGAATAAATTATTTTAGTTTTTGATGAATTATAATCTTTAATATGCATTTAAAATTTCTGCTTAGAAAGTAGAATTATCATTTTAATATATCTAGATTTATTGTACATCCTGTAAACAACTTGGAATTTGGCACGGTTAAATAAAAATTATTTTTAAAATGATTATTATAATTATTATAAAATTTACCATTACATAAATTTGACTTTGCATAATAGATTATATTTCATAAATAAAATATACTATATATTTAATTTTAATATGTAACAACTTGCCAAAAGCATAGATATTAGGCCTTATTTATTCTTTATTCATAAGATCAAAAACATGTATACTAATGCCAATACCTACTGTATTTCGATAGTAATTACTCATAATCACTACTGAATACACCATATTTATTTATTTTACTTACTTATTTATTATCCTGTCCAACAGCAAATATTTTGATAAGTTAAACTTACCAAGAAATTTTAAAATTGAATCAAAATTATGTAAAATCCTGACAGAACAAGCAAAGGATTAGTGAAATTCCACAAGCCAGAAATAAGTGCACGTCCTGGAAATCTTCAATAAATGTTTCAGATGTGTCAAAGATGCATTCAACATTCATACAACGTGCAACATGACATCCAGCCGGCAAAGCTCCAATCAACACTAAAAATACAAATTAAACAATCAACCAAATATAATTGCACGATCCAGCTGGCAACTTCCACTGAATGCATGCAAACGCTAACAAGACGCATCTGACGAAAGTTCGCTTACCACTTCCAGCTTCCTCGGGAATTTGATCCGTTGATACCGTTCCACGAACACATCACATGTTATGCTGCTCAGATTTAGACAACTAACTGTATTACAAGCCTGACCCAATTTCGCTTCATCGGTTAGCGACAAAATAGCTTAATTGACTACGTACTTTTATTTCCTAAGTTTCCTTCGGAGAGGGTTGATAGCAAGATTATGACATCAATTTCCTCGCTAGAAAGTTTGAAATTATTTTATATTGAGGGAGTTTGGAAGGAAGATGAAGCTAATAAATGTCTGTAAAATTAAAAGCAAATATTTTATTTTGCAGTCTTTAATTAAAATTAAACCAATCAAAATTCAATATACAAGTAAATTCATTGCCCATATTTTATTAAAATTTATTTATTCAAAAAAGATTGTTTAAATAAAGTACTTAAAAATACTACTATATGTTTACATTAAATTCAAATTACAGTACGGATAAAAATTACAGTGTAGTATGCAAACTACGCATAGATTTTGTGTAGTATTAGCGTAAGACAAGTTTTGATAATTTTCATATTTTAATATGAGTAAGTACAGTAATACCAAAGTTTTTATGATTTTTTAAAGTACTTTTACAGGGAAAAATACTGTACTGCATATTAATAAGAAAAAAATTAAAAATTATTTTAATTGGGGGGGGGGAATAAAGAAGTGGATGGAGATGAGAAAATTATATGCTTTTTGTTTGATAACAGTAGAATTGTAACTTGGTGATGACATACTGTAATTAATGTCGAAATATTGAATCCCGACACGATGGTGTGCATTTCGATACTTGGAGTATGTATTATACTATCTTATCTGAGATTAATCAGTGGCCCATTCAATATTTGGTGATTTATACAGTAGTACGTACTTTCATTTTTTGTTCCAGCAAATTCTCTTGTCCCATCTTTCATATTTTCTGAACCACCTCCTCTCACAATGTCTCCTTGAATACTGTACAGTACTCCCTAAGTAACTTACGATCATATCATATTACACTATAATATATTATATTATCATTAAAGTCTCCCGCACTCTCAAAAATGTTGTTAAAGTTAAAGAATATGACCATAGATTTAAATCAGATCTGGCAGAGTTCAGATTCAGGAAAAAAGCAGCCATGCAGAAGCGTATCGATGAGCAACAACTCAATAAAAGAGCCAGACGAGAACAAACATTTTATGTCGTTATCATAATAACTACATATCCTATAATTCGGTATTTGATGTTTGAATAGAGTATTAAAAAAAAAACACAATGCTGCAGGTTTAATACTGAAAATGTTTTCTGAACTGGCAACCTACATGACAATATGTCTATCCTATTTCCTCTACTGAAAGTAGATTGTTTAGACAAAAATTCATTAATGGTGCTAATCTGTTGACAATTATCTCAATAAGATAAACAAAATTGATAATTACATGCTTGCTATTTACATTTTTATACAGATTCTCTTTCAGTGTTTTTTTTCTCTCAGTACTGTAAGTGTTCATATGCTGTACTAGTAATTACATTAATGGGAGGGGGGAGGGGGATATGATGGCTGCGTTCAGTCCACCCCTCCCCCGCACCACAATGGAAAAGGTCCACATTTACGACAGTTGAGGATGTATTGAATATAAAATTGTTAAAATCTTAAATGTTTACATTATAACCAGCAGTTTATCATTAGGTCAGTATTTGGGCTTTCGGAATCCCCACTGGGATGCTAGGCAAGTCCCTTACCACAGTTGGCCCATATTTGAACACTCCCGTACCTCCCAATAGCCAGAAAAGATATCAACCAATGGAAAAAGGCAATCACTGAGGAAAGGCATCCTTTTCAGGAACAGGGGCATAGGGTGGTTTCGGCCTGGGGGTGCGAAATTTAAGAATTCGGAGCTAAATCCCAATGAACTTAATGGTCATTTTTAGTATTTTAACCAAATAATGGAATTAATTAGCCGCCATGGAGGAAATTAGTAAAATAAAAAAATTCAGTAAAATTAATAAACTTGTTTAAAAAGCATTCAAATTAAGTATAGTTTTCCAATGTATTTTCAAGTCTGAACGCCTAACTGTGAGATCAACAAACTTATGACAACCTGATGCACTGTAGTTCTTCCTACTCTTGACAAAAGCATTGATCTACAACCAATTTGTACGACTGTTATGGCTTGAAAATGAGAACAACATACATGGCAGAATCGAGCACTGTTACTCATTAAAACTATTGTATAAGCAGAGCTAGCAAAATTTGTTATACATTTGATGCTTAGCTATGGTACCTGTAGTAGTGAGGGTCCTAGTCTCCAGCAACTCGTGGGAAATGTGGATGTCCTCCCCCATTCACGCAAGAAAGCGAGAATTTCCCGGAAAATAACCCAAAGTTCAAACGTTATGAAAGTAGGTTACTGTAATTGTTCTACAAAATAACATTTTCAAGACCAAAAATGTAACATTACCCCATAAACGTTCTTATAACAAAATATTGTTAGCTGCATTGGAATGCTTGCGTTATTATATCTATGGATTGGAATTAGAATTAGGAAGACTGGTGTAACAATAGCCACTGCCAAAAATTTGAATACAAATCACATAAGCATTACAAGTGATGTGAGCTGATCTCTATTTGACAGTTCACTACCTACTGAAAAAAATGATGTTGAAAACATTGAAATTTACCATACATGCTAGAATGTACTGTTATTTATTAAAATTCAGAAGCTGATCCAAAACATGTCTGACGAGGGGGCACAATAGGTAGTCCAGTGGCTGATCCAGGATCTCAAAATAG
>NW_022717415.1:319043-320180 GCF_011630105.1 Anneissia japonica | reverse complement strand
GAGGCGAAAAAAATATATGATTATGACACCGGAAATGGCAATCTCGTAAAGCACCTAAATTTGATTATAAATTTTCCTTTTTTCTAAATTTATTTTTTATATTTTGAACAAAATTAAGGGGGGAGGGGGGGAGAGGAGGGTGAACAAATTTTACAAATCTGTCCCTCTAGACACTCGGAAATGGCACTCTGAGATGAAAAAAATGCTTTTTCAAAGCAGTGTTCCTCGACAAAAATTATTGGCCTCTTCCCAAAGGGAGCTATGCTACCCCTCCCTTGACTCCCATCCCATCACGGGCGTCACAAAGGCTGTCTCTTATACACATCTAGATGTGTATAAGAGACAGCCACTGGGATGCTAGGCAAGTCCCTTACCACAGTTGGCCCATATTTGAACACCCCCGTACCTCCCAATAGCAAGAAAAGATATCAACCAATGGAAAAAGGCAATCACTGAGGAAAGGCATCCTTTTCAGGAACAAGGGCATAGGGTGGTTTCGGCCTGGGGGTGCGAAATTTAAGAATTCGGAGCTAAATCCCAATGAACTTAATGGTCATTTTTAGTATTTTAACCAAATAATGGAATTAATTAGCCGCCATGGAGGAAAGAAGAAGAGGAAAAAAGAGGGGGGGGGGGGGAAGAAAGAGGAATAAATTTTGACAGACAGGGACTGAGGCGAAAAAAATATATGATTATGACACCGGAAATGGCAATCTCGTACAGTACCTAAATTTGATTATAAATTTTCCTTTTTTCTAAATTTATTTTTTATATTTTGAACAAAATTAAGGGGGGAGGAGAGGAGGGTGAACAAATTTTACAAATCTGTCCCTCTAGACACTCGGAAATGGCACTCTGAGATGAAAAAATGCTTTTTCAAAGCAGTGTTCCTCGACAAAAATTATTGGCCTCTTCCCAAAGGGAGCTATGCTACCCCTCCCTTGACTCCCATCCCATCACGGGCGTCGCAAAGGATTATTATAGTGATTCCATACTGGGAGTAGCAAAGCAAATTATGATTATGACACCTCTAGATGCCCAGAATTGGCACACATTCAGACTTAAAATTTCAATATTTTATCAATTTTTTTTTTTTAATTAACAAATGTAGGGAGGTGCCTGTCTCTTATACACATC
>NW_022717415.1:277334-319038 GCF_011630105.1 Anneissia japonica | reverse complement strand
ACTCATGTCCTACAGTCAATGTCAGAGACACATGCTGTAATGTATCAGCAAGGCCCTTTTGGCTCAGGGTGCTATCTATAGCGAAGACCCCATGTGTAGGGGAACGGAAGGGACCCTAAGGGTTGGCGCTACAGACCGCCTCACAAGAGCGTTACACCACTAAGCATGGACAGCTCTTCTAGCTGGGTACTACATTCTGTAATAATGGCTAAAAAAACTTGTCTTAGGTCTCCATATTTTGGCCTTTTTTACATCATCAATTAATTTAAAAAACAAAATTAGTGAGAGGTAAAATAATCAAGCTCTCCTGTCACCCATTGCTGGACCAGCCACTGATCGCATGGTTTAACCACTGCTTTTTCCCCCTTTTTTCCTGCCTTTATTAGCTCTTTTCAATTTTTCTCCCTCTTTTTTATACTGAAGGGGGTGGGGGTCTCAAAGAAGTAATCACTATGTACAGCAAAATAAAATTAAATGTGTTAAAAAAAGCTTATTAACCAGATCAGAAGCAGACTAAAGGAAGAATGGGGGAGCCGACCCAGGCTTTCCTAAATTCTCATTAAATTATGAAAAAATGAAGCGAAAAAAAAAAGAAAACTACATTCAAATTTAAGTCTGAGAGTGCTATAGTTATAAATTTTCTTACCTCAGCCCCAACCACGGTGAGGCTGATGTGGTCTAGACCCTTCATCTGTGAAAGTCCATGTCTGCCCCTATTTTGAATTCCTGGATCTACTAAAACTGTAACTTGACTTGGACCAATGTAGTAGCATTATCACAATCTGTAGTTAAGTTCTTATAACATTTGCAAACACTGTAGTTTGGATGTCACAAAATAACGTTGTAGGAATTTTCAAACATTATGAAAGTAAGTTACCGTGGGTTAAAATAACATTTTTAACACCAAACTGTAACATAACCATAAAAGTTCTTGGGTTGGAATGCTTGCGTTACTTTATGTATGATTTGGATAGGACAAAAACATCCAATTAGAATTAGGAAGACTGGTGTAACAATAGCCACTGCCAAAAATTCGGATACAAATCACATAGGCCTAAAAGCATTACAAGTGATGTGAGTGGATCTTACAGTATTTATTTGACAGTTCACTACGTACCGGAAAAAATGATGATGAAAACATTGAAATTTACCATACATGCTAGAATGCTTCAATTCATCTCAAGGCGAGGGATATTCTCCCTCTAGACATGGTGGCTCTCAAATCTTGGTTATGGGCATCGTGGGTAGGCAGATTATATTGCTAGATATCACAGGGGTGCATACTATGACAATAAAAAACAAGGCGCTTTGCCGGAGTGACAGACTGAATCAGTGCTGGCTTTACTTATAAGTTCCAGTGGAGTGGAAGGACCAGGGATCCACGAAAAAAGTAAACATACAGATCTTTAAATATCAAGGTATAAACGTACCACATTCTTTGGCCTCCATGCTGATGATAAAGTAAACTGACAGACAGACGGAGAAAAAATGTTAAGTAAAATGACAGATCCTCTCTGTTTGGATTTTAAATTTCCCTGCATTCTGCTGAGCTGATTTCAGAAATCTGTAACTAATGATTGTCAAGAGGGCGGTATACATGTTTGCGGAAATCACGATCACAATAATCGCAATAGGCATACGATTTATGCAATCCTACAAAAAAAAAAAAAAAAAAAAAAAAAAGTATATGCCTACAAATAAGTATTTCAAATATATATAAACTGAAATTGAAGGATCTGGAAGACTCTCATTAAGACCAGTAACTAACAAATAAGAAAACTGACGTCTTTGAACTGACGAACAATGTATGGTTTACAATGTGGAAGTTGTTAGATTCCATTAAAAGTAATTGACTTCTTTCTGCTCTTCTCGCCATTTATAGAAGTGTATAAATAATACTGCATCCCATAACCCCCCCCCCACCAGACCCAAGAATAATAACAGTGGCTGGTAGTGTAGTAAAACGTCAGTAAATAGTCTATCAAAATCTGTGCCTCGTTGGATCGAACTTATTAGATTCTATTATCTCTGTTAGTTAGATTCTTTAACTTATTAGATTACATTCTGTTTTCTCTATTAATTCCTATTAACTTGTTAGATTCTCTTAATGAGCAATTAAATGTTGTATATTGAATGTTTAGAGGCTTACTCAGATTTCGCCACCACAGACTATTAGCCTATGAATTTTATGCTTTAATCATGGAGGTAGCTTTAATCAAACCATCATGATGGTTGAAGGAAATTGAATCAAACTGTTTGTCGCTGATTGGCCAGATTTTATGTGGAGATTTAAAGTTTTATACCGTAATTCAATAACAATAATTTGGCTCAGTAAGACCTACTTTCAGGGCGGAATTCTATGCGCTCCCCTCCCCCAAACGAATATTCGCCCCCAATTCCCCAAAAAAGTCACGTTCAAGTGGTTAAAAATCAACTCAAATCACCTCATTTTGCGAGGTAATTCCCCCACCTAATGAGCCCGTCCCCCACCCCACACTGCCGCCATTAGCTCAGTGACAGCTCTAAGATATATTTTCTGGAGGAGCTCTGTCCGACTGGGAGGAGGGGCTTGAGATCGTAGGCCTGAGTTGGAGGAAGGGGATGAGAGAGGGTTCCTCTCTCAAATGAGATTTTTTTTTAAGAATAGCAGCCTCTGGATGGCCGGAAATGACACTCTCAGCACTGTGATCATCAGCCCTCCCATTTCAGGACTTCAAGATACGCCACTGACTAAGTCGTATGCTGACATTACTAGTACGGACGAATTGCTCTCTCAATATAGTCTACTGGCTCTGAAGGCCTAATATACCTTCATGCTCTTATTAGTATTTTATGCAATTTGCAAATGTCAACATCCTGCTCTTCATTTGGTGATTGGTTGCGATGCAGTGCGTAGTCTCGCTATACTTACGCGAAAAGAAGGATTAACCTAGCTGAGTTGTGTATAATGGAATGAAATGCATGCCGTGTACTTTTAAACCTAATTTTTTTAAAAACAACAACAACAAAAAAACGTGTACTTTTAAACCTAATTAAAAAAAAAACAAAAAAACAAAGAAAAACAACAAAAAAAAAACACCCAAAAAGAACAGACCTAGTGCCGCACCTATTATATACGCCTTATATATTACTGTATATTATATTATATTATTGCTAAATCATCGAGATTTTTGCCCGAGCCAAGAATTTAGCGTGTGCAATCTATTTTTCTTGTTTCAATCATTGAGACTTAATTATTTATCTTATTTTCCTTTCGATGACATAATTATGAGGATTTTAGGGTTGGATCCATCTCCCCACCTCCCACACCCACCCACCTCCAATCCTCCTCCCGGTGTATGGCATTAAAAACCACATGTCAATTAAGCTCGACAGCACAGATTTTTAACAAGGTTGGGTGATCAGCGGTAGTAAATTATTTAATTATGAATATGTGAAACCATGCATGGAATACATCACCACGATTTATGTACAAATCGTCACAACACAGATATGTTAACCGACTATCGTAAATTTTCTGTGTTTGAACTAAGCTTACAGTTCACCGTTTGAAAAATATCTTAAAAGTAAAAAACCTATTAATTGGCTGGCTTTGTTTATTTAATCTGTGAAAGTAACAAGCAGTCTAATTACATTAATTATAAATATAATAACAACATAGTTGATATTCGACGGCATCTGCGTTTCTTATTAATGTGCGCTTTAAATAAAATCTACATGCAAAGGTCTGTGTTACTGCTATCTGTCTTATTTTTTTAAGTATTAAATTGAATTGAGCCAAAATTACCTGGTCATGCAACCATTTATAATAATAATAATAATAATAATAATAATAATAATAATAATAATATTTAATAATAATAATAATAATAATAATAATAACAACAATAATAATAATAATAATAATAATAATAATAATAATAATAATAATAATAATAATAATAATAATAATAATAATAATAATAATAATAATAATAATGATTCCATAATGTTGCAGCTGTAATCATCGCATTTTGTGTTTGAACATACCAGGTACCCACTTGTACTCCCCGGGTGGAGTGAGGTAAAGTGCCTTGACTCAGCCACACAATTGAAATGCACAGCGCGATGGTTTGGACCTCCGACTTCGAAGATGAGAAGCAGAACCGCTCCTGCTGCTGCGCTAAACCGCTCCTACCATTTCACTTTGGCATATATCTAAAGCCAACAATGACTTATGGTTATATATTCTGATCGTTGTCTTCTTAAGAAATCTGATTGTTTAGCTTACCCAATCGGATTTTCAAGGCACCTCCGTAAGCTTCAATACAATTACCCTATTTATGTAGGCCTATCAATCCATTAGAACCAATTTAAGGTAGCATTCATTTCAACATGTTGAAATTTATATGTTGAAATATTTTGGCCTTGTCAATTATTACGAGGTAATAACTTAATTCTGCATATAGGCATATTGTTATGCAATATGAATTTCAGGTTATCACTGTCATGTGTAAAATTATGTATGACATCACTCCGCACCATAATACATTTAATATGAAAATGCAATATTTGGATAAAGACTTCATATTCACATGCAAATGAAAAATATACCATATATCAGGTAAAAGGTTGAGGTCATATTTTAACTTATTTTTACATTTAAATATTTACAAACGGTAATGCTAATATATAGTTGTAGACAAATGAACAATAATAGGGAAAAATAATTATCATAAATCTTAAAATTTATGGGAATAGGGGTCCTCACACTGAGGAAGAACCTGTCTCTTATACACATCTAGATGTGTATAAGAGACCAGATATATTGTGTATAAGAGACAGTATATATATATATATATATTCAAATCAAGTTGTGCGGCTTAGCTCTAGGAACACAAATAATGTATAAATTATATAAATAACAATACAGTGCTCAAATATATAGGAACATAATGTTATAATTTATATCAAACGTATTCATCAACGAAAGTTCTTTGTTATGGTCTCTGGTGGGAATCGAACCCGCAATCTCTCGCTATTTGGGCAAGCGTCATACCGTTTAGACCACCGAGGCCCGTGCGACCACTTACCTCTCTCCCCTCATATAGCTTGAAGGCTCACACAATGGAGCGAAGTTTTAGGCTACGTGAGCTTATGGGTAGCCGATGGCAACATTTTACATCCATTTGAACGAAATAAGCATCAAATGATTCTTGAATGAAAACAAGTGTAACGGATTTTCATTTGGGCAGTGAAACCAATAACTAAACATCTAACATGGTCTTCAAAGTCATCTAGTTTATTAAACGTTTAAATAGTTTCTTATTCATCAGAATTTTATTGGTTGTGTTTCTTTTATTTCATATTTTATTGTTTTTATGTAATTCGCATAGATGTCTTGTAGTTTGATGGTAAGAGTAACGTTTAAATATATTTCTTGCCTATCATAGACTTTTCTTTTTGTTGATCCAATATAAAAAAAACCCAATATGATTTTAGTACTCACACTACGTATCGCGAACGATCCGTTCGCTTTCGCAAGTCTATTTGAGAAAGCGAACGGATCGGTTCTTATTATATTGGATAAAGAAAAGTCTATGATAATTATATTTATGGATCCAGATTAAATTATTCATGCCTTTCATATGCATAAACCTAAAGCATAATTAAGTGTATTTAATTTTTTTTTATATCGCCACTTGAACAAATTGAGCCGAATTAGACTATCTGGTATGGACCGTTGCGCTAAGAAAAGGACCAATCAAATAATGCTGGATCTGAAAAAAATACATTCATACATGTAATTGACTAACATAAGAGGTTATGAATTTTGTATAAAATGATTTTGTGTCTAAGTAGGCCTACTATTTTTATGGACATATTGTAACACGTCTTGGCTGGCTGACTAATTTGTTCCACGTCATCTATTGGTCAGTAGTCTTAATTGATTAATACTCATCATCAGCGTACGTTACATGGTATCAAACTCCAAGTATTTGGATCCTCTTTGCTTTTCAACGGAGCACACACGCCTAATCAACATCGTTCGTATCAACATCCGGTTACAATCGGGAAGAAGAAACGAGAAGTAAAAATGGAAGCTCAAACATTAAACGCGACTCCATCGTCGATCGATGACATTTTTCCACTGAATATTTCTCTGACAGCGTTTGTGTTTCTGTGGTTGATGTCGTTCCTTACAATCTGTGGTAACGTTTTTGTAATCCTTGCGTGGATTTTTAACGAGAAAATTCACTCGAAAGCGGCAAATACGTTCATTTTGAATTTATCTATCGCCGATCTATTTGTCGGGTTATTTTCTCTGCCTCTTAACAACATTTCTCTTTATTACGGATACTGGCCTTTCGGATGGCTAACTTGTCAACTCTGGAGTATAATTGATTACACAGCGTGCCTACAAGCAGTTTTTATGATTATCATGATAAGCCTAGATCGATATTGGTTGGTGAAGAAAGGATTAAAGTACAAAACATTCCAAACTAATCGTAGGACATTGGCTATGACACTCACGTGTTGGGTATTTTCTTTGACATTTTATTCGTTTTCTACCTTCGTGTGGCCGTTGCTTGCGCCTGATAATTCAACCGATATTTATCACGATGGTCATGAAGGCTCAGACTGCGAGTTAGAAATGTTAGGCTATTTACCGTTTGATATTGTACTAATTAGTATCGAGTTCTATATACCATTGGTATTTTTGGTATATTTCAACAGTGTTGTTTACGTAAATATACGAGGCCGGTCCCGTATGAATCGAGTTTTTCCAATTCGTAAATCACCAAAGCCTATTTCTACGACAAAGGTGCAGCAGAGAAACGAACTGCTCGAGGGAAGTAATTTAAACACACCGTCTATGATTAGTAATCCGTTTTTAATAATTACAACACACGGAGAAACAACAGTGCCCAAAAACACAGAGCGTCTTGAACAAATTCAAGTTGAAAAAGTCTTAATTGACAATAATAATGCAATGGAAACGTTGATGCAAGATCCTGTGATCCAATACTGTGCAACACCTAAAAAACTTGTGACGTCATCTACAAAACCAATTTTGGTGAGGAATAGTGGCTCCGAACAGAGGAGTTCCCATCGCAAGGCGTTTGTGATGTTGACGTCACTCGTGTGCGTTTTCGTTATATGTTGGATGCCCTACAATGTTGTCCTTCTTATGGATATCACATACCAGTGCTACAACGAGAGTACATGGGAGGCAGTTAATATTTTGCTCTGGTCAAACTCGTTGCTGAATCCTTTCTTGTACGCAGCTACCAACACACATTTCAGAGCCTATTTCACAAGTATCTTCTGCCGTGTAAAATATCATCACAACTCTCCACCGTCGATCCTGATAGGCGTATGAAGTACTGTAGACATAAGTTAAAACATTTGGCAAAATATTATATTGGAACGGTAGGTCTAAAGTTTCCTCAGCCATCAAAGGTGAAAAGAACCTAAATTCATATCTTATGACGGTGCATTTTATTTGAATTTCACTTAGACAAACTTCGTGATAGACGACATAATTTCTGTGTTATTTTTGCTAAAACCCTTATTTATCCGTATTCTAAACTTCACGCCTTGCTCCCTCCCCCAAGGATGAACTCCAATACTAAAATTCTTCATTCCTCGTTGCAGAACAAAAAGATATCAAAACAGTCTATTACCTTACCTTGTTAACTTAATTAACTCTATCGATTTGTATCTTTCTTCCCCCCCCCCAACCCCCGGGGTTTAGTGCTAGTGGTAAATCAGCTGTTCAGTGATTTCGTATTTTGGTGTGAATTTGTTAAACCTTTTTTTTTCTGTTATTTTAATGTATGCAGTTTGCAAGATTTTTTTTCATCTGATCTGTTTCATGCTTTTTGATGTTTTTGATGTTGAGCGTAATTCGTAATTCTTTAATTTAATGGTTTTGATGTGATGAATTCATTCAATTATTTAACGGAAATAATTATAATAAGTTTTATTATAATAATTACTGTAGCAATCAGTTATAATTATATAGTAATTATAGAAATAACAAATGATTGCTATGGTACCGGTAATTATTTTTAATTTGTAGCTTTCTCTTATTTTTTATCTAAACAAATTTTATAAAATTTAATTATTTAATGTAACATAATTCGTAATTAATTTCAGCCTTGACTGCCATCCTTTATGCTTTTGTAAATTTTGAATTTGAATAAAAAATACCATTATATAATTATATGTCATATAGATCAAAACTTTTATGTTTCTTTCAGTTCACATTTAATAGCGAATGGTCCGAAATTTACCGATTGGAAACAATCAACCGAATCACCTCACAAATGATATAGGTCTATAAAGCTATGAAATAAATTATATAGACCAATAAAAAACGTTATAATGTTAGTCAAGTTTATGTAATTAGATTTGATTTTTTTCTAAGAAAAATTGGCAGGTGACGCAGTGGAAACCGTGTGAAAATATAATTGAAGTCTGAAGTAGACTCCTTGCTAACAAGCATAGACGACGAGAACATAGGCCTAAACACTAATGAATAGTAAAGCCCAGTTACCATAGAATCGCTCACTCTATCGGCGACAGCCGCCGACAGTTGACGGGAAGGTTGAACCTGCTTTTACTTTGCTGATTGCGTTGCAGACGAATCGGGGTGCCTTCCCGATTGCGTCAGGGCAGATAGCAATGCAGCCTGCTTCGTGTGCAACGCAATCGGCAGAGTTGAACCAGGTTCAACCTTCCCGACAATTGTCGATGATAGGGTGAGCGATTCTGTGGAAACCGAACTGCACAGGCCCGTCCATACACAGGGAGGTGCGAATTGTCAGTGACTGACTTTTGGCTGGAATACAGGGCTGGAGCTCATTAGGTGTCCATGGTCTTTCAAAAATCTAGAATACACTTTGTTAGACCATTCATGCAGTAGGCCTATATACAGCTGCATCCTGTGCACGCAAGTTGAGAACTTACGTCACAAGGCTCTTATATAGTAAAGTACATTTTCATAATTTTACTAGCTTTAATCAAGGAGGTATTATACCTCCTTGCTTTAATCATATGTAATTCTTTGACCCTGTCGTCACTACAATGTCATTGGTCGCTCATTATAACCAACATTCCAATTTATCCAAGATACTAATTATGAGATATTAATGCTACGTCACGAAGATAATGATTGATAGGCCTAATATCATTTCCGTGTATCATTGAATCATAGCATACTGGTAACATTCTATAGTTTTACGCCTAGAGTTCACCGATGACGAGGTAATTGAATTCGATCATATAGGCCGGTTGAAGAAAGTCTATAATTTTCAAATGGCTTAGTAGTAGGCCTACTCTGGCTTCGCCGAACACACAAAGTCTAGGCGGACACATTGTTTTCTATTTCAATAAGCTCTATGTTTTTTAATCAAATTATATCGGATCGGACGTGTAAGTGATTAAAACAGCAAACGAGAATACACTTATTAAATATTATTATGTCATGAGAGAACTCAAGTCTTGATAAAAGTCTATAAGAAATCAAACAAAAATATTGACTTGCTTAAAATGGAATTAGATTTTTATATTTTAAAAAATAAGATCATGTATTTATATAAATTACTGTATTGTATGTACGTTTATTGAAAGATTATCATTTAACTTTTTGCTCGTAGATGCAAGTTTAGTGACCTTGTGTTGTGTTTAAATTATTTGACATTTTATAATTCAAGTCCATGTTTTATTCCCAATGTATGAACGTGTTTTTAATGTATGCTTCTACTTGTCTGGATGTTATTTTTGAATAAATTGAAATGTTTTGAATAAATTAAAATATTTTAACCAGTTCAAGGATCCAAATAGTTTTCGCTGACTTGCATACTTTCTTTTTCAATTTATCTTGATTCAATTTAAGGGTATCCAAGGAATTATAGGAACGTTAACAGTAGTAATCGGCAGAAACAATTATCTCCTGTTCAATGTAAAAGCTAATAACTAAACGGGTAGTGGCCACTGTGTGTGCACTGAATCGTTGAGATCCTTTCAGTTATTCGGATGAATTTTAAGACGTTGGTCTTGTCGTGTGCGATATGGCCCACATGTGCATGATTAAGGACGCAGTACGCTCTTTTACCAACATAAATCAGAAATATCGTGGTTCGGACCGCGCAGCCCACATCCATGGTTAATCGAGGTCAATTAACATAAACCTATATTGTGTGTATGCTTGTCTATGTCGATTAATCTCTATATGGGCATGCGTGTTTCGAACCACGGTTTGGCAAATTGACTATAATTTTCGTGAACCGGTAGGACTAGGCCAATCGCTTACTATGTTAATATTAACTATTATGTAATACAGTATTACTTATATTGCAATTTATATAATCGACAGATCGTTTGAATGCGCCTTTAAATAATAATTAAGTGGCAAAATTTGCGCTCAAGGGCACGAGAAAATATTTACAGAATCGTTAGTGCAGACGAATTTACATGCATTGTAACTGTTAATTTTTATTCTACTGTTCTTTTTAAAGTTTAGGTTTTAACGATTTAAGTACGGTAATTGTTTTTACAAAATGATTTGAAAGAACAAAATGAGTCTACAAAGAACCGTATTACATGAGAGGAAATGTATTCATTCTGGATTCAATTGAATATTTCTGAAAATTTTCTTTTCGTTTATCCAGTTGTCAATTATTTTGTAATTAAAGTTTTACTTTTACATGTCATGTCGGTAAGTAGAAATGAAAAAATTACTTACAAAAAAATTGACAACTGGATTAACTAAAAGAAATATATAAAAAATAAACGGTATTACTCAATTATTTAACAACGAAGACATTTGCTTGTTTTTTTGTTTTTTTTTTTATGAACGGCTAATAATTTACCGTAATTTATACAATTAGCAATTCCATCATTACACATTGTCTCGAATTTTATTTGCTCAAGACAGACAGTATCTCTATCTTTATAGCGGTTTACTTAGTTGATATACCTACATAAAATTTGTAGTGTAGTTCTTATTACAGTATCACATGCACACCAAATTTAATACTGTACCGTAATTAACGATATAGCCAGATCGTCATCAGCTATAGCGCCCTCTGGAGTATAGAATTCACCATTTAGTTAATTCATATTTTTGTTCCTCCATAATGTAATTATATAACATATTTTCTTTGACATTGTTGATATTTCGAAAGTTGTTACTGTATAATTCAATTCTATTTTTCCAGGAGTTCAGGTCACATTTAACATTAAATAAAGGAGTGTTATTGGTACTGTCAGATATAATGTTTTATTTTTTATTTTGTTTGGGTCTCGAATTTTACTACTGTATTTTTATCTTCATCGGTTTGTCAATAGTATGTATTTTATGTAATACAGTAATTCTTTAGGTTGCCAAGAAAAATTGCGTTTTCTGTTTTATGTTAGCAGCAACAACTCCCTTGTTGCATTAAAAGACATGACAAAAACATTAACAAGTCTATCTCCCTCTATAATAAAAGGCAAGAGGTTGGAATTCTTGATTCGCGAATGACTTCCGGAAACTTAATCTAAAAGTTTAGCGCGACGCCTGATGTCACACACTTATCCAACAACAGAGAGCTGTTTTGTTTGACTGTGGGAAATACATAGAAGAGAAAACACTCTTTTCATTCTTATAAAATGTAAGTATTGGTTTCATTGTCTTTTATGAATTTTAGCAGTTACTTTTTTGGTTTGAGTTTAGGCAGATTGAAGATCTCATCACCAAACAAATCATGGCAGACGAATCGGCCCACCCTTGATGATTTTTCTTGTGTTTATTCAATTGTATTGTGTGTTAGGCCTACATGATGGGTCGTGGAGGTATTCGATGCCACCCATGGGCCATGGTAGCGTGTTGAAAACGATACCATCTCATTAGCGGTTTGGTTTTTCATATTGAGAGATGTTTCCTAAGAATGCTATTTAGACTAAATTGTAGTGAATCAAGGTACAGTATAGGCAGGCTGTAAATCCTCTACCCACCCAAAAAAGAAGAAATGATGCGGTTAAGCCAGCCTAGACTAGGCCTAGGCCGCCTAACTGGGACTACAGGAGAAGAAGAATGAAAGTAAAAAAATTATCCAAGGCGAAATAAAAAATATATAGCATCACCTTCCCCTCCTGAATTTTTGACCTAATTTCTCTGATTGGCTATTACAAATTATGCCATCATCAAACTTCTTAGGAATTGGTATCACAGCATTATTAACTGCAGGCCTACACTGCAGGGAAAAAGCTACTTTTCACTTACTACTGGTTGGAATTAGTTACTAAAAATAATGATAGAGGTGTTAGCGCAGTAGCTCTTTAGACCT
Source organism: Anneissia japonica (assembly GCF_011630105.1). Lineage (NCBI taxonomy): Eukaryota > Metazoa > Echinodermata > Crinoidea > Comatulida > Comatulidae > Anneissia > Anneissia japonica. The sequence continues at coordinate 306,721 of NW_022717415.1, read as the reverse complement.
CTGGATAGTGTAAACATTCTACAGTGTCTTTGTAGTTTATCTCAGTAGGTTTAAAGTACAGGTTTAGATATTAACAGCCTTGGTTTTTCTGGCAACTAACATTTCTTACCTTGTACCTTGTAGTTGAAACTTCCAAACCATCCACCAGGACAAGAGTGGATTGCATACTGTAGAGCTGTTATTATTTCAAGTGCTCTAGAGAGAGGGTTTGATTGAAAGTGCTCTTGGATAGCATTAACAAGATTGATATTGAGCAGATCATTTTAGGATACGGAATGGGCTACTGACAACCTGTGGAACTATTCTGTAGCCAAAACGCAGTGGGCTAGGGGGAGTGTGGGGGAACACAGCCTCACAAATAAAGTTTAAGGACCATAATATGTGTATGTGGGGGATTTGATAAGGTTTATAAAGCTAGAGCCACTTTCAAACCACCGTCACGATACATACAATCTATCACAGCGTGCATAAAATAACTGACAAATACATGGTACAGTCTGAATTATATGATGCCTATAACAAGAATATTTATTTTCCCATACTTGATGTTATTATTTTGGTGTGACACTATTTTGATAGCGTTATTAAAGCTCCAATAAACAAGTATTCACTTAAACCCTCTGACTACCCTATTCATGTAGTACTAATGCAACCTTGACAACTTGGGTTTACACATTATTCAAATTATTTACTTAAATACACTTATCAACATAACTCGTGCATGAATTAGTTTTATCCTACCTTGTTAAACTGTTTATGTTATCATTCACTTGTTTATTACATCTGTGGGAGCAGTTAGTTACAGTCGATTCAGAATCAACCTTGATGTCAGAGTGGACAAACCCCATGCAGATTTTTTTCACCTGAGTCATTGAGATACACAATGTTATTGTATTGTGTAGTCTTCCTCCAGGAGTGGGTACCATGCAGTATACTACCATTTCCTCACCATGGCAGTGAAAAATTGTACCCAAACAGAAATTGAGGAAGGAGTTATTCTATTAAAGCCCTCGGTATTTACTCTTACCTAGTTTTTAATGCAATACAAATACAGTAAAACATCCATTTTACGAATGTCGATTTTATGAATAGTCGATTTTACGAATGGTCTTTGCCCCTGATGAAATCATCATCGACCAATTATTACCGTAAAAAAAGTCAAATTGCGCACGTTTTACAAAGTGATAATGTATATTTTTCTTAATAAAATCAAGTTTGTTGTATTTATTTATTAATAGTTCCATCTTTTTTCTATTTCTTCTATAATAATCACTATATTAATGTAATAAAGCTAACCAGAACAACGAACTACCAACACAAATGTCGGATTGAGCTCACATGTTTACGATGAAGTCAGCAAATTATTGACATCGCGAAACGCATTTAAACAACACAGTTCGGCAATGTAACAACTAGAAAGAACATGATAGAAATTGCCGTAAAACATACAGATGTTTGAATAAGAGTTAAAATAATATTTTATGTGGAAGAATGCCAGCGATTAAAGTAATTTGGTTTTTATCGAAGGTAAATTCAGCTAGACTGAGTAGCCCCGGCTCTAGCGTGGTAGACCACGCTGCTGCACAGTTGTTGGTTTGTGCTAGGCCTAGCTGCCGTCAGCCTATCAGCCCTCGATAGCAGGGGATAGCTAGGCCTAGGTATTGGAAACTGACACACGATCTAATTTATTGATTTTTCAATTTACCAACACGCCTTGGTACCAAGGGTTACGTAAAATGGACGTTTTACTGTACAAGGTGACAATTTCTTCTTCTTTAAGTATTTTTTAGTGAATTAATTACTGTATTCTCATAGTCCAACAACAAATACAAAACTGATAAAAAGTAGAATTTATTGTATAAAAATATTCAAACGTTAAAAAGCAATATACCAATATTCCTTGATCAAAGGAAAGTTTAATATCAAAATGCAAAAAAAAAAACAACCTGAAAGGAGGCATTGGCCTAAAAACAATAAATCTTGTGCCAGTATGAATGATGAGTGGAATTGTTTTTGTTGTCGAGAGAATATCCTGGCATTACATAGAGTTGAATCTAGGACCATTCGACTGGAAGTCTAGATATTATACAGCTTCATTTCATTTGCATTATTCAAGGCACTTAAGTCCTAGACAAACGTTTTTACATGGATTACCCTAATTTTTATCTCAATTTGGAATGTTCGTTCGAACGTGTTAATAAATTATACAGTATGATTGTTATGATTATTCTAAGTCAGATAATTTATTAACCTGTATAACTAGGTTTACTTAAATTATAATACAATACTGTACATCAAAATTATAGTCTGCAGTATGTCATATGCCAGTCTAGTTTTAATAATGCTGAAAGGGACAGTGATTCAGAAATGTGTTCTCTTTAAGCTTAGAGTACAGTAGTTATGGTCTAATGCTTAACTCGAACCCATGAACATAGATTTTTAAGGAAGGCACCACACCTACCAAACCGACATTTGTTAAAAGTCACAGTGACATTGTAACTAATATTTTTCAATGAGCTTTTTATTACATTAAATTTTGGAGGTACTTTTTAAAATTTATCTGACTGTTCTTTAAATTTTAAAAGAGGTTTAGTATGAATCCCTTCATTGGAATGCAAACTTTTAAGACCAGATAATGGTATTGTAACTATTATTATTTGACATAATTGTTTGTACACCACCAAGGTTGGTGTTAACTTTGTTACGGGTGCTACTGTACAGGGCTTACTTGCGGTCTTTCTTTGCACGTGAGTGGCTTTGTGTGAATCCCACCAGAATTACTGATTATTATTATTCAGTGTAAAAATTTGAGGAAAAAATAAAAATGCTTGAATGAACATAGGGTGTATTATTTTATCACAGTAGCAAGCATGCTGATGATAGACAAAGAGAAGACATATAAAAATGTAATCATTCACAAGTTACTATAATAATAACTTCAATAAAAAAAGTCTTCTATTTATTGTAGGCCTACTATTAATACTACAGTGGCCTAGTAATAATACTGTAGAAATAGAGATGAAAAGAAAGTTAAAGAGAAAAAGTGAACATTCATTTATTACTCGATTTAGCATGGTATAAAAATTCTGGGGATAAAAATGTTCCTCGGTTCATTCATACTTGAATAAAAGTTTGATAATTTATATACAGTACTGTATTATGACATGCTGTAGTCACATTAAACAAAATAAGAATGGACAAGATGAAGATGTGCTATTATCAGAAATTATTTTATTTTATTTTTTTGAAATTATTTATCCTCAGTAAAATTATAACAAATACAGACAAAAAATTTGACATTAATATGTTTTACCAGTAAGTAAAAATTATATTAACAATTAAGTTTAACATTTGTTGGTTTAATTTTAACACGTTTTAAGAATTTTACAAAAATTTAATCTGAATATTATATTCATACCTCTTAACAATATTATGATATTTCATGTACATTGCAATTTCCGTCAACCTTGGCCTTTAATGTACCTTTGCCTTTATCTAGTGCTTGGGGTAAACAAGCAATATCCATAAAACACCCATCTCAATCTGTTATTTCAATTATTCACAAAAATAAATTTTCCATACTTTTTTCCATGTATAAAAGACTTCTTTCTTATTTTGATTACAAAATTTATTGCTATGATAGTTTCTCAACAATGGAGAATATTGTTTGTAAAGGCTACGATCCTACTTGAAAAATTTCATTATGTTGAAGATTTTAATCTGAACTGACAGAGATAACTGATGACCTTAACCATGGAGGAAAGAAAGAGCCTTAACCTTTGACTTTTGGCTTTGACCTTGTAACAGAGCCACAGATTGTAATATCTAGAACTTTTTTCTGCTGTAAATGTTCTCTGCCGTTTGTTTCTTTGTTTCCGTTTTATTTGTTATGGTGATCTTCTAGCCTCAGATTCTAGATGTTCTTTAACGAGGCTCAGCATTGTATAGATCTTCTAGTGGCTTACAGTGGAGTGTGTTCAAGCATAGATGTTACAGTATGAAGATCTGTGAAGCAATTGAAAGTGACTACTTTTCAACATTTTGTCAAACTTGTTTGTTAGTTATAACTATGAAACATGTAAAAATAAAATAAATTCATAAATAATAAAGAAAAACAAATTGTTAACTCCAAAATCTAATATACTGTACAGTAAATTGGAATGGAAAAAAGCTAATTTTATCTTGGTTGCCCTTATTGATTGATAATTCCATCAAAGTTCATACCAGAATTCTTATTAATGTGGTATAGTATTTATTCTTGAATTTTTCTTGAAATTGAATCTGCAAGATTACTGAGATGATACCCAAAATTAGTAGTCAGCCATGATCACAGATGGTTTAAGTCCCAAGTGGCAATATTTTACCAGAAAGCGCTAACCACCATCTCGTACATGTGTTTTCCAGGATATGTTTTTGTTTTTTAACATAGTACTTAAGTGTGTGGTTTTCTACTTCATTGCAAACTACAAGCACTTGCTTTGAGTAGGGCAAAGTGCGTAATGGTGCCAAGTTATGAAATCCTTATTTCAGTGTCAATCATTTTTTGCTGGCCTTCTGGTAGACATGACATATAGGTACTGTGTGTACCTGTTTCATAGAATACTATTTTTTTCCCAAAGGACCTACAGAAAAAAGAAACAATATATTGTAACAGAATAAAAACAGTAACAATAAATCCTTAAATATCATAGGAATGTGTAACACTTTTAAGTATGTTAAACTATGAATACAATATATCCGGACCAGATTCGACTAATTACAGAATCAATGTTCATGTAACTCATTACACTTATTTATTTAGTGCCAAAATAATTTTCAACATACAAAATTGTTAAAATTCGACCATTTTCCATGACATGTGCCCTTACAATGAATGAAGTTAATGGTGCGTGACCAATGTGGCTCTCCGATTATATCATATCCATCCCTAAGGATTATAGATAAAGTATTAGGATTTATTTAAAATATAATTTAAAAAAAAATTGTAGGCAACATTTACAGTATAGTTTGTATTCATATAGGGCTAGACATTTACAGTTATGCAGTACTGTGGAGTACTGTAGGCCTTCTGACAGTTTTACAATAGCTCCTTGGTGATGTTTTGCCCTACCCGACAGGGTGATGTTTTTCCCTACCTGACAGGGTGATGTTTGTCCTACCTGACAGGGTGGTGTTTTGTCCTGCAGTACCTGACATGTTATTGTACTGAATACTCAGCACGTCCCCAAATACTTGCGAAAAAAAATTGATTTGGGTGGGAATCGAACCCATGACCTCCAGATAACTAGCCTGGTGCCATAACCACTAGACCACCGAACTTGCGCTTGGTGACTAAATGTTAGAATTTGTTTCCCAAGTACTGTACTACAAATGCTATTCCGATGTTAGTTGTGGTAACTGTGGTATTATTTGAGGGCATCATAGTCCAATCTCAGATTTTCTAATGTACTGCTTGAAAGATAATATAAAGAGGGAAATTAATAATCTAAACTTGTTTGCCATCCAATCCCAGGGGCCTGATCATGCATCTACCCAATAACTTCCTCACCATTTTTTTACCAGCACCTAATTATAGTGCAGAACTGTTGTATCTGTAACAATGTGTATGCTGGTGTTTCTACCTGGACTCATTATCATCTACAGTACTCTATTCTACTACCGTAAATAAAGTGTCTTGGGTGACTGATGCAAATTTTTATGAATTGGCTTTCTCAGCATTGTATTATTTTTTTTATTATACTCATTTTATAATAATATGAATCCATTTAATTGCATAATTACTGGCTAGACATTGCCTAGTTTAAGATCAAGGCTTGCCATGTACCATTAGTGTATTAACATTCTTGGCAATAAGAATAATAGGGTCATAATGCAATGCTTTGTTTCTGAGATTTAACAAGACATCTAAAAGAATATGTACTGTAGCTCTTTCTCTCTAGGTTTCACAAAGTGTGACCAGCCTGGTAGTAGTCAGAGTATCAACATTACAAAGTTTCTATGTGGTGAAGTCATATCACTCACTGTTAAGGAGAGAAAGAAAAAGTATTTTAACATTGTATTTAAAATTACATTGTCAAACAGTAGTTGAATTTCTGGATCAAATGTTTGTAAACATTGGCAAATGTTTTATCATATTGTTTAATATTAGAATATTTAAGGAATTTCAGAGATTGCTTTTTTTGTTCCTCTGTCTTGGTTTCCTTTAAATTATGTCAAGCACATTAAAAAATATATTGAAGGGGACACCTTTGGGACCAAAACAAGTTCCCCTTTAATAATACTGTAGGGGTATCCCATGAATAGGAGCTGGCCGTAGTGTTAAAAGATACATTTTTTTTCCTTAGTTTGTGGTCAAAATAAAAAAAAATCTGCTTATTAGTGGCATTTGCAAATTGCAATTGAAAGAGGGCTCTAATGCATCTGGAAAAACAAATTGTACGAAATGGGAAAATTTATGGTTTACAGTAAAATCTGCCACGTTTCTTGCTAACTGTATCCAGAGTTTTGTCCGGGATTAATATAAGACCCACTGTCCAGATTGTTAAAAACTTCCAATCCAGAAATTGTTTTGTGATTACTATTTTCTTTTATCATGGTTGTTGGACAATCGTTGCATATTTATCAGATTAATCATCACTTGAAAATTTCTCAAGTAGGTGTGTCCTTAGAAATTTAGATGAAAGAAAAATATTGAGTGTACAGTTACTAGGTGGGAGGTTTCATTATTAAAATCTAATCCTAAATTTATCCATGACTGCCACAAACTAAAATTGCTATTGAAACGTAGGGTATACAGTATTCATGATTTACAGCCTTCCAAAAAAAAAAATAGTCCAATGAAAAAGGTGCATTAGGATTTGGCTCACTTTTGTAGGAATCCTGTCTCGGCTATTTGAATAAGTATTTTCATGTTGATGTAATAGTGAACATTTGCCAGTTTGGTTTGATTTATTCAGTTTTGACAAACAAAAATTATAGCAAGACCCACTCTACAGTATGCCTGGGACTAAAAGAATTTTTAAAAGTTATCTAATAAACTAACCTGCGAGGTTTTGCCTATTGCCTAGCTCTCAGACAAGTAAACATTTTCGCCCTCTGTAAATTTGGGAAAGACAATTTCTGGACCATTCCTCCCATACTGTACCATAATGTTTTTCTTACTTAAGTCTCAGTTTATTAAACATCCTCACACATGCAAAGCATTTGTTATCACAATTTGGGAGGCCTACCTTCTTGTCATTTTGGTATGCTTATGGGCACATTATTGATTTATTCGCACCCCATTAAACCTGGTCTTCATAGGGTTCAAAGCTGGAAATGTTGGGGCTAGCTGGCCTAGATTCTTTAACATTTCAAGTAGAGTAGGTGATCAATGAAAGTGTGAAGACTAATACTTCCCTGTTTCTTATACACATCTAGATGTGTATAAGAGACAGCCATTTTTTTACCAGCACCTAATTCATATTGCAGAAATGTTGTATCTGTAACAATGTGTATGCTGATGTTTCTACCTGGACTCATTATCATCTACAGTACTCTATTCTACTACCGTAAATAAAGTGTCTTGGGTGACTGATGCAAATTTTTATGAATTGGCTTTCTCAGCATTGTATTATTTTTTTTATTATACTCATTTTATAATAATATGAATCCATTTAATTGCATAATTACTGGCTAGACATTGCCTAGTTTAAGATCAAGGCTTGCCATGTACCATATATTAGTTAGTGTATTAACATTCTTGGCAATAAGAATAATAGGGTCATAAAGCAATGCTTTGTTTCTGAGACATCTAAAAGAATATGTACTGTAGCTTTTTCTCTCTAGGTTTCAAAAAGTCAGAGCATCAACATTACAAAGTTTCTATGTGGTGAAGTCATATCACTCACTGTTAAGGAGAGAAAGAAAAAGTATTTTAACATTGTATTTAAAATTACATTGTCAAACAGTAGTTGAATTTCTGGATCAAATATTTGTAAACATTGGCAAATGTTTTATCATATTGTTTAATAGTAGAATTTTTAAGGAATTTCAGAGATTGCTTTTTTTGTTCCTCTATCTTGGTTTCCTTTAACTTATGTCAAGCATATTAAAAAAAATATTGAAGGGGACATCTTCGGGACCAAAACAAGTTCCCCTTTAATAATACTGTAGGGGTATCCCATGAATAGGAGCTGGCCGTAGTGTTAAAAGATACTTTTTTTTCCTTAGTTTGTGGTCAAAATAAAAAAAAAAATCCGCTTATTAGGGGCATTTGCAAATTGCAATTGAAAGAGCGTTCTAATGCATCTGGAAAAACAAATTGTACGAAATGGGAAATTTATGGTTTACAGTAAAATCTGCCACATTTCTTGCTAACTGTATCCAGAGTTTTGTCCGGGATTAATATAAGACCCACTGTCCAGATTGTTAAAAAATTCCAATCCAGAAATTGTTTTGCGATTGCTTTTTTTTTTTTTTCATGGTTGTTGGACAATCGTTGCATATTTATCAGATTAATCATCACTTGAAAATTTCTCAAGTAGGTGTGTCCTTAGAAATTTAGATGAAAGAAAAATATTGAGTGTACAGTAGGTGGGAGGTTTCATTATCAAAATCTAATCCTAAATTTATCCATGACTGCCACAATCTAAAATTGCTATTGAAACGTAGGGTATACAGTATTCATGATTTACAGCCTTCCAAAAAAAAAAATAGTCCAATGAAAAAGGTGCATTAGGATTTGACTCACTTTTGTAGGAATCCTGTCTCGGCTTATTTGAATAAGTATTTTCATGTTGATGTAATAGTGAACATTGGCCTGTTTGGTTTGATTTATTCAGTTTTGACAAACAAAAATTATAGCAAGACCAACTCTACAGTATGCCAGGGACTAAAAGAATTTTTAAAAGTTATCTAATAAACTAACCTGCAAGGTTTTGCCTCTTGCCTAGCTCTCAAACAAGTAAACATTTTTGCCCTCTGTAAATTTGGGGGTAATGACGTCAGCTTGAAAGAACTCTCCCCTGAGTACTAGCAGACAATGCACATTTTAATGTTGATGGTAAAATGTGTTTGGTTCATCCACCTTCTAAGAACCTCCACCATTTATTTAAATTTGAATATTCATGAGTTATAAATTCATAATTCATGTTCTCAACAGTTGTTTTCTCATAAAGCATTGAGGAGTGAATTTCAAATACTGTATTCTAGGAAGAGATTTAACTGTTTCCATTACTTTTCAAGATTGATTGAAGTAAAATACTTGATAAACCACCTATTATTATCGAATCTAATTTAAATATTTATGAGCTTTAGTTGACTAGTGTTGTCATGGATACTAAATTCTTTGCTGAAGGTCTGTATTTATGATCTACTGTATTTTGCTTAATTTTGAAATATAATGCTTAATGGTTAGCAGGTCAGTGCCTGCTATATTATGGTGTGTTACCATGAGCCTGTTTTTTTTTGGTTTTTTTTGGTGGAGGGGAGGGGTATTAAAAATCATGTTAGTCGTGGAGGTCAAATTTTTATATGCTAGAATATAATTATGGCATCTGTATAAATGAAAAAATGTGGGCTTATAAAAAATGTTAATGGGTTACTCTCATTACTCTTCAGGGTTACTGTAGAAGTGTGCTGGGCATGGCCCTGGTTAATGCCAATTCTAACACCACCACACAGTGAAAACGATATGAAAAATAATTGCTCTTTGTCTACATAAAGACACTGAAACATCTAATTTAAATATTAATGAGCTGTTTTTGCTTATAACCCTAGGTGTATATTATACACTACTTAATTTGAATATTCATCAATTTGCTTTAGTTCAATGAACCTTTTTAATTGGAACCTACTTAATTTTCAATATTCATGAGTTTATTTTGTTCTTTGAAGTTGTGACACTGGTCATTTAAATATCTATTGAATATTCATGATTTGGTGCTTAATCACATGGGCTTACTGTGTATTTCCCTCATATTCCTCCTGGTCTGCAGTTACGGTATTCAATTAACTGTAGCCTACAAGGACCATGCTGATTGTGCACTGGAGCGTGAATGTTTCAGGGGGCTGCTTCAAAGATAAGAACTGCTTTGAGATTCCTCAATTCTCTGTTATTGTGTGCCGAAAGCTTCTCCAGCTCAGAATAAACACAAAATTAAGTCTGAGATTTAAAAATTCAGTACTTGATTTGGGACTTGTACAATACTACTGTAATCAGCTTTGTTGTACCTGTTATGTCCTGGTAGCCACTGGTGTAAATAATGGTAATGGAAAAATTGTAAATGAGGGTAATTGTGATTTACAACTCTAGATTATTGCAAAATTTGATAGATTTTGATTATAAAAAAACATTTAGAAAATAATTTTTGTCATTTGTTTTAGTTCCCTGATAAATCAAGAAGCGCTATTTTTTGCTCCCCTTAGATTGTGTTGATGATCGCGAAGGAACGCCGGCGCGATCGTGCTCCTTTTAAATGAAGGTCTGAATATTGAACATGAGTCTGATAAACTTTGGATCTGCGTCTGATGGCCATAGGAGTCCGATAAACATTGACAGACCTAGTCTTATAAACTTTGAATGCGAGTTTGATGCTCTGTAGATGCATATTAGATGCAAGTCTTATATTTGAACCGTGTGAGATTAAAGAAAATTACAGTAGCATCAGTCAGACAAACACGGTATGAGTTTGACAAATTTTAGATGAAACTAGTCTGATAGATTAGACATAATTTTTTTTTTTTTGCTCCACCAGGGTATAATAAATCAGACAGCATACCTATTGTATCAACTTTATTGATCTTAATGTCTCTTAGGAAATTCCTATATTCACATAATACTCACAAACTCTAATAAAATCGTAATAAAAAACATAAAGTTAAACATGTTATGCATAGGAGGGTGGGTATTCACATTCTATTCACGTCATGATTTATCTGAGCCCATCTGTGTTGGTTATTCTAGGCAAAGAAAAATGCCAACACCAGCCTGCAAAGACAATTTCTGGACCATTCCTCCCATACTGTACCATAATGTTTTTCTTACTTAAGTCTCAGTTTATTAAACATCCTCACACATACAAAGCATTTGTTATCACAATTTGGGAGGCCTACCTTCTTGTCATTTTGGTATGCTTATGGGCACATTATTGATTTATTCGCACCCCATTAAACCTGGTCTTCATAGGGTTCAAAGCTGGAAATGTTGGGGCTAGCTGGCCTAGATTCTTTAACATTTCAAGTAGAGTAGGGGATCAATGAAAGTGTGAAGACTAATACTTCCTGTGGAGTACTGATAATGGTGAAAAGTGCAGGGACTGGGAGAAACTCTTTAAAAGCCGGGAACTCAATGAGTGGTATGACATTTGTACAAATGACCCGATGCCGTCTACTGACTGTCGGTGGCAGCCAGAATATTTAATACAATAATTGTCTTTTTTGCTGTTTTATAGTATCTCTGATGTGATGTTTTGAGATGATCAATTCATTTACTATAGTTTAAAGTGCTTAATGAATAAATGAAATCAAATATTACAGTAGTTTCTCACAGGTCTTTCTAAAACAAAGCCTTTGTTTTTTCCATAAATTTAAGATTTATATTAAAACCTTTTCCTCTCCCCCCCCCCACCCAGTGGCATATATAGGCATCTTGAAATGGGAAAGCTGAGGGGGGAGGGGCACAAACCTGATTGGGGTGACTCGATAATTAGGTAAGGGAGCTAAGTCGCAAAATAGGGCGATTTGAGATGATTTTTATCTACTTGAGCATGATTTTTTTAAGAGAAAACTGGGGGTCATCGCAATCTCCCCATCTCCCATTTTAATGGAGAAATATCTCATTTGGACTGAATAAAGTCTTAATAATTTAATGAATATTCAAAATGTTAAAATTGATTTTTTTTTTTTTATTTTAATTTACTTTTTAATTTAACAAGATTCATTTTTATAAAGTTTAATTGCTATTACTGTATTTGTCATCCTAGGTTTGTTTTGAAAATGAGAAATTAATTAATTGATAACTAAATTTAAGACAGCCACTAGTCTGATAGATGACCTGTCTCTTATACACATCTAGATGTGTATAAGAGACAGAGTCTCAGTTTATTAAACATCCTCACACATACAAAGCATTTGTTATCACAATTTGGGAGGCCTACCTTCTTGTCATTTTGGTATGCTTATGGGCACATTATTGATTTATTCGCACCCCATTAAACCTGGTCTTCATAGGGTTCAAAGCTGGAAATGTTGGGGCTAGCTGGCCTAGATTCTTTAACATTTCAAGTAGAGTAGGTGATCAATGAAAGTGTGAAGACTAATACTTCCTGTGGAGTACTGATAATGGTGGAAAGTGCAGGGACTGGGAGAAACTCTTTAAAAGCCGGGAACTCAATGAGTGGTACGACATTTGTACAAATAACCCGATGCCGTCTACTGACTGTCGGTGGCAGCCAGAATTTTTAATACAATAATTGTCTTTTTTGCTGTTTTATAGTATCCCTGATTGAGATGATCAATTCATTTACTATAGTTTAAAGTGCTTAATGAATAAATGAAATCAAATATTACAGTAGTTTCTCACAGGTCTTTCTAAAACAAAGCCTTTGCTTTTCCATAAATTTAAGATTTATATTCAAACCTTTTTATATTAAAACCTTTTCCTCTCCCCCCCCCCACCCAGTGGCATATATAGGCATCTTGAAATGGGAAAGCTGAGGGGGGAGGGGCACGAACCTGATTGGGGTGACTCGATAATTAGGTAAGGGAGCTAAGTCGCAAAATAGGGCGATTTGAGATGATTTTTATCTACTTGAGCATGATTTTTTTAAGAGAAAACTGGGGGTCATCGCAATCTCCCCATCTCCCATTTTAATGGAGAAATATCTCATTTGGACTGAATAAAGTCTTAATAATTTAATGAATATTCAAAATGTTAAAATTGATTTTTTTTTTTTAAATTTTAATTTACTTTTTAATTTAACAACATTCATTTTTATAAAGTTTAATTGCTATTACTGTATTTGTCATCCTAGGTTTGTTTTGAAAATGAGAAATTAATTAATTGATAACTAAATTTAAGACAGCCACTAGTCTGATAGATGACCATTAAACTGATGGCTACTAGATAGATGTCCATTAAATTAAACCGTATAGGATGCCAAGTAAATGGCTATTGAATGGATAGCCATTACATAGAAACTAAATTGGAAATAGATAGCTATATGTAGATAGTTGTGCAATGGATGATCATAATATTTCTAGCCACTAAAGTGATAGGTAGTACCTTAATAGATGGTCATTAGGTTTATAAGATAACACATTGAATGATAATGAAATTTAAAATTTAAAAAAATAAGTACTATTATCAAATAGTATATCTCTAATACAGTATTTATTACATATTGAGCACAAAAATCACAAATCAAAAAATGGCCAGTGCCAACAGGACACCATAATGTGGGTATCCTCTAAACCCCCTTTCTATTTTAAAGATATTAATTAATGTAAATTAAAGATATTTCTGCCAGGGTCCATTCATTTATTATGTCTTTATTATCTTCTGTTCTTCTTTAAATTGATGTTAACATAATCTTCCATAAAGAAATATAAAACAATATTAGGAGAAATGAAACTTCACTTAAGCATGTGCAAGGTCAAGACTTGCAAACCGAAATACAAAAGTATACACACATGTGATGATGATGAAATATAATTTTTTTCAAATGAATGACGTGGAGCCTCATGTTGTTGCAATCTCTCTGCTGAACAAATAACAGGAAGGAACGTATTGTCGAACCTCATCAATCTTTTGCCTCCCTTAACTGAGAAAAATTCTTACAGAAATAAAATGCTTGGTGAAGCAGAAAAGACACAAAAAACTGTTAGACCTGTAAAATAATAAACAAGTTAAAGCTCATTATAATTTAAATTGTTCTGTTTCTAATGGTCTTAAATTGTTTTCATGTTTTGAGTGAATGCTATAATATCAAACTTACTTTAAATCAGCATTTAGTTAAGGAACAATAAAATAAATGCATTAATATAATTTTACAGATTTTAAGTATTATTTCAATTGTTCATTTTATTATTTATGTGTAATCGGAATAGTGCATTAGGAGACCTACATGATAGTGATTTGGTTCACTTTTAGGAATAATGTCTCGGCCTGTTTCAGGTTTTTTATGCTTTTATTTTGTTGTATTGTAACTGGTTGTTGTTTTTTATGTATTTTACTGAGACGAAATAAATGAAATGAAAAACCAGAATGAATGAAAAAAAAAGTGATGAGGAAGGGAAGGATGCTTTTTATTTTTTATTTTACCAAAGCACACTTGGGTTGTTTGCTGGTGCATTGATATTCAAAGTAAAATACATGATTGAGATAATACAAACAGCATCTGCTCTGTACTAACTAATAACTAAAAAAATGAAAAACATTTTTTTTTAAATTATATTTTTCCAAAATGTTTTTTTTTTCTTCCAATACCATGAAGACATGCAGGCAAGGGTGATAAACTAATCATTTTTTTTAATATGCCTAAAACTAGTAAGCTGTAGAACTGACATAATAGGGGTCAAACTGGTTGGTTAACTGGTAATTTGGCTAAACTTTGTGATAGTTAAAGTAATACTGGTATAAACTGGTAATCATTGTAATGAGTAATTCCATTTAATAATTTACTGTGGATCAATCTTTGGTAATCGTTAAACCTATGAAAGGTTGAAGGTTAAACTCGATTATTAATATTCATTTAGTGTATGTCATCCCATTTGGATTCAAATTGACCTGGTTTACTGGGTGGGTTGCATAAATTAATCTCTCACCAAATCATTAACCTTTAACATCAAGTGTGACATCGTTAGCCAAGCATTCGTTAAGTCATCCATCGTCAACCTATACTCAGTGTCCTTATATTTTCTTTACAATTTTGTTTTAAGTATCATTGCCAAGACTTGCACAGGAAGTCATAGCTTTAGGTTAATATTTTCTCTGCTGATTGAATTGAATATGAAAAGCTGGCTAGCAGATGGCTTCGGAATAATTTATCTAAATATAACCTATCTAATTTGAATAATGCTTGTATGTTGAACTGTTGTATTTAGATTACGGTATATTAAAATTAAATGTATAATTACAGTAAGATACTATAGTATGCAAATAGGTATGTTCTGGTTACATCATATATTAAATAAGCATATAATGCTTTCGAAGTGGATAGTAGATCATTTGCAACCCTCAATGAAGTAAAGTGGTATAGAGGAGGGGACTGAGGCCCATGATGATGCCCTGGAACAAAGTCTATGGCTTTGGGAGTAAAATCCTAACATTATTTTGCTAAAATCAGTGGTGGTGCCTGCGAGTGTCAGGAAACCCTCCCTCCCCTATTCGTCGGACAGGCACAGATTCTCTTTTAAAAGACTGCGTTTGAAGTCGTCTAAAAATATTTTTAGATCAAATCCAAATTTATTTTAGTCTTAAACGATTATCACCCTAGGCAGCCTATTGGTTTTCCCTTCCCCTTGTTGGACAGTATCTGTTTAAAATCGGAGCCTAGATATTGGAAGGCAAATGTACGTAATCCACTACACAACTCAAACTATTTCTTAAGATGGAAAAAGGGAGAGGCCTAATTTTATATTCTCGCTGCAGAAAATTTCACATCCAACGGTGACATAGGCTGTTTTTTTTTTTTTCCATTCTACTAATAGTAATTTTATGTTAACCTGCAGTACAGCATACAGTAGTATTAGAAAGCAGAGATGTTTATTTATACAGTTATACTACTGTCGAAACAGAAGCCTGGTTTCATTAATACTACTGTGTATCTTCTGTCTCTGAACAATTTTCAGTTTTATGATAGTTGACTCATAGATGATACAAGATATAATTTTTTTTATGATATGTTCTGTATGAGTCATGAGTAGTATAGGCCAGCTTTATCCATCACTTGCTACAGTATGTCAAATTTTATAATGTCATAAATAAAGTGATGGCGTTGGTTTCAGAAGAATAACATGGTGATCATTCAGTGTGTGTACCATAAAATGTATAATAGGACTGAAATATAATGCGAAGAATTCTGTTGACTATGATATATAGTATTCTAAGATATAATGGGAAAGGTCATAGGACAATATGAGAAGTGTTCTGGAGATGTTGGTGAAGTTCAAAAGGACATGATTTGGGATGGGTACAAATCTTACAATGAATGATGATAGTCTGGGGTTATGATAGCAAGGGTCGTAATTCTCCCGCAAGTTATGGGCGTCTCCTGGAAATCAGAACGGGCTCCTGCGCTACCGCAAGGAAGGACGAATCTCCTGGAAAATAACACATCTTTCGCAAATTGATTATATATTTGCATGTTTTTACTACTTTATTATCAATTGCCCAACAGTTTCATGAGGAGCAAAATAAAGTTTTGTATTTGGAAAGAAAGCTCATTTAAACCAGACCTCTCAGGAGTAAATTCTTCCAAATGAGGACCCTATGATAGGGATGAGAGGAAAATAAGGTTGTAATTTGGTGTTATAATACATGTTGATATAAAGTATTGTTTGGTAAATTTCATTGCAACATTCGATCGTTTCCACAATCACTCGGTTTCTTTGTTAAGTGATTGATAATTTTGAAAATTAAATTTACAGGAAGTACAGTAAATCAAACTTATAGAAATGAAGTAGAATTAACAAAATATAAACAAGTTGAGTAGCATTAAAGGAAATAAGTTGATCATGCTTATTTTGACTAACAGTAAATTTTATTTCACAAGCCTTTTCATCAATCGATGGAGTTCATAACATAAGGTGTAGGAAAATCTATTCAATCTATATATTTTCCAGATTGCAAAGTAAAAAGCAAATAATCAAACAAAAACAGTACAATGAGGAAGAAAATTCACTTTGTAACTCCTGGTGATGAAAGTTCAGCAAATGGCGAAAGGAATGTTGCAAGAAAAACTTTGAAACACTTAATGAAACCTAATATGCCAGAATTTTTTACTTCAGAAAATCAATTAGACAGGCATGAAATCAATGGCTATCAATCACGTAAGATTGTTTGACTTTATTCCATTGAGAACCCAACTCCTAAATCCAACTATTCGAATTTACATGTCAATTTATTGTGCATACAATTAAACAATACCATAAGCCCTGCCCCTTTATCTGTAATTTGTCATTCGAGCGAGGACACTGGATTTCGAGTGTCATTATACATAGTGACTGCTCAAGCGTGACATCTTATTATGCTGTGCTCAGTCACTCACTATTTTTTTCTCGCCCATTTGATTCGGTAATAAAAACCCGATATTGTGTCTCATTTACTGGGTATCTGTGTGGTGCCAACTATAGCGAGTGGATCTGTGGGACAATGTGTATCGTATGGCTGAAGCACGTAATCTCGCACGACCGATACATGTTTAATACACGTTGATACTTGCAGTCTGGGATATTATCTGCGGTACTGGCAACCCTGTTTACATTATCCCGGCCTCTACAGGTAAAGTTCACTTTAGTGTATCTGACAATGTACTATACACTAGGCCTACAGTACTACTATATTTGATTAGAGGTTTACTGCAGATACCAATTTACTGGCAATTTTTTCAGTAGGGTGAATGTTAAATATTTTGAAATTTTGCCAGTCACTGGGTAACAGCTGTTGGCTTCTGATAACATACTATTTTTTCTGCTACCATTAAATGATTTAAATATTAAATCAGCCTAGTTTATATTTTCTTCATTTCTGGTTGAGGAGTAGAAAAACAGATAGTATTTAAATACAAATCAGCCTAAAGGCACTTGTGGGACATTAATGAGCTTCCGACCTGTTACTTAATGATAGAAAACCATACAGTAACTGTATTGTATGTAGTAGAATGCAAATAGAATAATTAGCTACAGCTGATGTAATACTGTACTGTAGCAAGCCGACTATAACTGGTGTGTTTTCAGTCAATTAGCTATTAAAAAAACATTCAACCCTACTTAAAAATACGGTATTTGTGCTAACGGGCCTGAGGATGGGTTATCGACTGATGTGGGAAGAAGTCTCGCTCAGAAAAACTATTGTAACTAGTAGACCAAATCTTGATTTCAAACGGATACCGTCATACTGTTATTAATAAATTTTTAAAAAATAAATAAAAAGAAAATTTATATAAAAATAAAACCTTTATAAATAATAACATAATGATTAATAATTAATTTATAATTAATGACATTCAGAAAAGGCTGTTTCTTTTTGCAAGTGGAAATGGCGCCGCGTGCAGCTTACTGAGATGGATATGTGCGCCTTACAAGATGCCCTTATTATTATTAGTACCATTTTGGTCTGGTGGTCATATTATTTTAAACATTTTTTATAAATATTTATTCAGTATTAAAAAATGCTCAAAATATAACTGGTAATAAGTATAATAATTAAATAGATATTTAATAATAATCTGGTAAACGGAATTAGTAAAGTAATCACATTCTAATCAGGCTGAGTGAGCTGGTCAGTCATGGAATGTCACAGACTGTAGGTGACGGCCTCTATCACCAGCCTGATGAAGTTGTATTGTCCATATGACAAACGTTTGCGCAAGTTTGGTTTACAAGGTTAGAACTACCGTACTTTAATAATATATAATTAAAAAACTAGATGTAATTAATGGAATATTTAATAATACTGTTAATATCTTTTTTTTGTTTTCATAGTCTTTATATACTGTTGCTGTTGTTAAATAAAATGTAATTATTAGTAGAGAATTCTGATTGAGAATCGAGTTTGGGAAGTCCAAAAGCAATAATGTATTACAGCATTATGGTATTTAAATCATCTCATTGCATAATTCCAATGACAGACTCGTAGACTTATTGATTTTCTACATTTTAAGCTGTGTCTTGATTGCTTTGAGAGACATACTGCACTCTTCACTTTATGTCATACATTTTCCATGTTATGGAAATTATATTGAATTCATTCAAATAAAATATATAGATATTTGTCTGCTAGGGGTCAAAGGTTAAAATCTTTAATTTAAAAAAAAAGGCATCATGTATGATGCCTACGTTTCTTTGCTCCTGTAAAAGTAGGCATCTGTATTTAATAAAACAATGATTAATCTGGGGCAGATCAGATATATCCAAAAGGAGGGGGTAATGTTTGAGAGACAACACTACCCTAGGAGAAATTTTTGTTTTCTAGATGCCTGGAAATAACCTTTCGAGGCATTTTGGGTGATCAATAATTTTCTTTTAGTCTTTTTAAAGGGAGGGGGAGGTTGTGTGCAGGAAATCGGTCGCCACCCCAAATCCGCCCTTGTTAATTCATGATGTTTACACTACTTACCAAAGGTGGTCCATGTGGCTTGAACAGTATTTGTGTCTCTACTTAACTATGTCGGAGACTGTCATAGGCCAGTGTACGAGTTCTATTATTAGGGGTATAAAGAGCCAGAATGCTTTGATGAAAATAAAATCAAATGACTACTGTACAGTATACACAGAACCATTCTTTACAGCACCCTGAGGTGCAAATGTAGGACATTTAAAAATAAATACATTATCATGATTAATCACTTGTATGATTAAAATGTAAATGTGCCGAGCCCTCAATGCATTACTTGCGATGTAGAGCATGCCCTAATTTTCTTATTAGACACGCTGTACCGTATAGGATATGTAATTAATGGTTTTAATGATTTTCCCATAATTTATTGTATTCTTACCTGTGTGACACTACTTTAAACCCATGGGTTTTAGTTAATGTTAAGTTGATATAAAACGAAGCCTGCATATGAATAACATTGCGACATTTTAATCGAAAAGTCGAGATATTCTCAACTAACAACAACTGTTCTTTTCAGAACTATCTACGCGGTGTACTGCAAGCATTAACATAACATTTAAAATTTTTTTTTTTTTTAATGTGGGTGAGTTGTAAGGACTATAGTATCTTTTAGAAATCCTGTGTCATGGGAATATATCCCAATTGTGTCTAGAAACAATATCTTCGCTGCAACGAATATATTAACGTTAACTATTATGACTAGGGGAATATGTTATCGTGTTGTAAAGTTTCCTGTGTTTCTTAATACATCAAACAAATATGTAGACATAATGGTCAAAAGATTAGCACTGCATTTACTATAATTATTACAATTTTTTAATAAAATTTTTCCATCAAATGTTTTCAATATTTCTTTTACTTTAAAAGAACAAATTTAAAAAGTAACAAAAAGCCAGTCTTGCAAATGTATACAATACGTTTTTGTCAGTGCAATGAATTTGAAAATCAGTATTTTAAGAAGCTTTTTTCCATATTATATTATATAGTTAAAACCGAAAATGACAATTAACAATTTAACATACTCAGGGTTGTGTAGCTGTAGAAAATTAAGAGTGAGTGATTAACATTTTAAGGGTGGGTGGTGATAACATTGTTAAACTCTAAATTATAAAAGTGAATTTTAAGGATGCACAAGTTGGTTAATAAGGTGGGTGGAAGGCCATGAAATTAGCTTTAGACTGGGTGGAAAACTACAAACAAGGCTGAGTGGCCCCCGCCCACTATAATTATATCCCTGCTTACTGTACACTGGGTAAACAATTAATAAAAATGTAAAACAATGCAGCGATTGAAGAAGGCAATTCTCAATTTTCAGCCTTTATATTTTTTTAACATCACGTAAATGCACAAATCACTTTGGTTACAGCCAGTCTTTGATACATCAACCACATACTGTTTACACCTAATTGGCTACTTCCTATAATAATACTTGGTCAGTTATTAAAGACTGCACAGGTAGAGCCACTGTATAATTGATTAATAATTAATTATTCATAGTGTATTGAGGCTCAAAGTGTAAACTGTATCATTGCTAAGTGTATCTCCCTGAGTCAACTTAATTTTATTCAAATAAACAACTTGAATTGGTAAACATTATAAGAGTACTGTATGTGCTGATTTGAGCAATTTTTGAGAGCAGACCAGATCCTCAGCACTTTAAGATTATGAGAAGATCACATGATACTAGATTTATTATTTACTGTTAATTTGACCTTCGACATAATAAAAAAATATTGGACTAAATGGCAAGCTTTTATCTGTAAACTCTTTTGCCGTACACTTAATTTTTAAAATTCACTGTCATTGAATTCCATGATAGTATTTCACTCTATTTATATAGCTACTAATAGATATTAAAAACAAATACTGTACTGAGTGAATGGAATGTTTTTTTGTTTTTTTTATTTATACTGCGTGTATTTTTATAGCATATTATATATTCAAACTTTATTTCAAAAAACATATACAGTATAACAATATACATTTTCTGGTAAAGTCTTGCGACTAGTTACTACACGCTGCGATATCAATTCATACATGTTTGAAACAATTTCGCCCATGAATCTTTATCATTAGCAATTTCTTTAAGATACATAAGATCTTCATAACTATTCAGACAAAGATGTCGTTTTCTTACATCTACCTGCAATTGATTCATTAAGTTACTTTGCGGTCTACCAACACGCCCTTTATATGTTTTAGAATTACTTAAAGCAAATGACATAGCAGTAAATAGCATATTAAGTTGAGCAACTTTTCAGTTTGCAATAAACAGTAAAACCTGTGAGTGATGCTACATAAACAATTTATATTTTCTTGTAAAATTTAATTTGTTGAAATACAGTATGTTGTCTATTATTGAGGTAAAATGAGTGTATATGGAACTAAATATTATACAGTCAAAGTGTGAACTATTGTGTACAGTTTACTGTTGATGACATAATTAATGTCGAAATATTGAATCCCAACACGATGGCGTGTATTTACTGTATGGAGTGCAGTTAAATAGGTTTGTGGTTAAAAGGTGCTTGTCTTTTAAAACCAGTCACTTTTTTTGTTCAAACCGTGAAATACACACATAACTTTTAAAAAGCCTCATACTTACTGTATATCCATACTCAATTCACACAACATAATCAAAATGGAGTTGTAGTATAATTGTTACACCTGTTTTCTGAGAAAATTCTTTCCAGATAACCTTGTCTTTCGCACACACAAGCTAATTTAATTGCAAGACATCCTTGTGTGTTCCAGTAATGAGTTTATTTTATTTTAAGTACTTAATAGTATAAGCCTATCTTATGCATTTGTATTATGCTTTTCACAATTAAAGAAAGCATCAAAGGATATACAGTATGTAGTTAGGCCAACTGAAGAGCTTATGATGTTATTTTAATGGAAGAAAGTAGGCAGGCTTGTGCTTCTCATTTAAGGCCTTATAAAAAATACTATTATTTTATCACCCTATTTGGGCAGGAAAAGTGATGAGTGAGGGAGCTTTTTTATAATTTTTTATTTTGCTAAAGCCAGATATCACCCTTGGGTTGTTTGCTGGTGCGTTGATATTCAAAGTAAAACATGATTTAGATAATGCAAACAATATCTACTAACTATTTAATAAAATAAATAAAAAAAATAAATAAATAAAATAAAAAAAATAAAAAAATTAAAAAAAAGTTTTTCCAACAATTTTTTTTTCCAGTACCATAGAAGACATGCGCGCTGGGGTGATAAACTAGTAATTTTTTTTTAAGTTGGGCCTAATGTAAGCCTGGCTAAGATTTAGATAAAATTTTGCCTACTGTATAAATCAGTAGTAAGGTCTTGATGTATTGCAGATATTGTACAAATGCTACCTTTTTTCTATTTATATGTCTGGTCAACCAAATTTCAAGAAATTTTGTAAATTGCTCATGTGGCCAAGTGGTTTGATCACTATTCTTTATTACAGAAAATAGTGTCTTATGTTGACCCTTCCAATTTTTATATATATATATATACATATATACACATACTTACATATATACTTATATAGGCCTATATATATATACTTATATATATACACTTATATTCTTATATACTTATATATAATTTACACTTATATATATGTATATATATGAATATATATATACGTATATATATACATATATGTATTTATATACATACATATATATATATATAAATATATATATATACACGTATATATACTTCTAAAAGTCGTGTATCATGCATAGGAACGTTGACACCTGCAAGGCTCTGGTTGTTTTTTACTATAGTCCAACCTTTTTTAGTAGTTTTATTAGCCGGTTCAGGAGGCAGTGGGCTTTCACACTGTGTAGGTGGTCTTGAGTATAGGAATTCTAATTGTTGACTTTACCTGTATGTGATCATGGACAGGTGAGCTTATACAATTTTGTTACTGTAATCTTCTAAATTTAGTAGAAATATATTGCTTTCTGAAAAATGAAAGTAAATTGCAGATAGTGTTTCGGTACATTCGGCCTATACCCCTAAAGCGTGAGGCATAATTTACAGATAATGTTACATTACTGTCAGTGCGAAGGTCATTCATATTTTGATTTTGTGCTTTCTAGCATTTTTTGGTCAGTGGACTTGGTAGAAAATGAAAAAATTTGTGATAATTGTCTAATATATGAGGCTCAGAGAAAAGGGTGTTATCTGAAACCTGGGCTATTACACTGTGGAGCTTCCAGAGACTTACTGTACCAGGTACTATACAAACTGAGCCATTTCAAAAGCAAAAATGATATTTATAAGCATCTTTCTCTTAATAACAACCTTGTTTCACATATCGAATGGAAATGAAATGGTCTTGAATTTGAATCCTGATTAGTGAAACTTTTTTTCTAAAAATGATCTTTTATGTAATATATAGCGTATTGTATATAATTTAATTGGTAAAAATGATAAATCTTAAACATTATACAAAAGTTATTTTAGTATAGGAAGTCTTTGAAATTGATTAAATGGTTTAATTGAGGTTTTATCTTTCCTTGGGTGATCTGGCTGCATCAGTGGAAGCAATTAATTTGTTGTCCCTGTCTCCTCTCAAGGCCTCATTTTCTCCTTAATCACTAAGGTGGGTGGGCTTTGCATGCAAACAGTGTACATTACTGCACTTATATTTTATTCCCATGGTAAATTTATAGTAGAGTGTCACATTATTATTGGGGAAAGTGGGGGGGGGGGGGCGGTGGTGATGCTCCAAGAAGCAGAGGAGGGCACAAGAGGTATTTTTGTTATTGCAAGGACATAACAATTTTTTTTTTTTTGCATTTGACTGCAGTCAAGGGAAATCAGACATAAACCACCCAGGACAATAACCACCTGGACGAAAACTACACAAAATGGAACATACCATTGTTATGTAGGGTGGACAATGTTGGGTGGGCCTGTTTTTATCAGATTCACAATAGGATAGGTTACACTGTGAATTCCTATTATATGCCTTTAATTCATTCAACTCTTTTGACAACATGCATGTATGTTAATATCATTGTAGATCTCAGTAATCACTGTGCTTAAAGTTTGTATCTTTTTAATGATTTTAACACAACAATTAACTTGAAAGTTTATGAAAATTCAAATGTAAAATTTGTAGTAAAGTTTTAATACATTTAATAATATTAATAGTATTTGTCTAATATTTTAGTATTCTAAATTTAGTGTTGTGTTTAAATCATTAAAATAATGGCAAACTTTAAGCACAGTAATTACTGAAATCTAAAATGCTTATTAACCTAAACACATGTTGTCAAAAGAATTAATGAATTAAAGGCGTTGAATAGGAAGTCACTATCCTATTGTAAAGCTAGATAAAAACAAGCCCACCCAACATTTTCCACCCCACAAACCATCCCACTTTAACAATGGTATAGTTCTTTTGGGGTGGTTTATGTCCGGGTGGTTATTGTCCTGGATGGTTTTTGTCTGACCACCGACTGAGTATATTATAAGAACGTGATCATATTCAGTACGATAATATGCCCGGTAGCGAAATACGTACAGGTAATTCTTAACATTATTATGATCTTCAAAATTCTTGTTCTCGAGAATTACTCTATTCTACATAGCCTATGTATCTAGGACATTATTAGAAATCCATCACATTAGCCTGATTGGTTTTTTTTTTTTTTTCAATGTGAAATTTCTTTGTTAGCCAGTGGAGTATTTTTTACATACAGTAGGAGTAATAATATTAGTAGTAATAATAATATGTTAATCTTTATTATGCAGGCTCAACGGGTGCTATGGAAAAGTGGGGAGGCAAGGGGTCTGGAGAATGAAGGTGGTAGGAGATATAAAAGTGTAATTTTCCTGGCTTTGCAATTTTTTATTAGGGAGGGGGTAATGAATGCTTTACATACTGTATTTATTTGTTTATTCTGTCTTTCTACTGCATGCACTTTCAGTATTTGTGTACTGTTTTTCAAAGTGGTACAGTTTCATAAAATACAAAGGTTAAAAGAAAAGTAATTAAAAAACATACATATATATAAATAGATATCATAATAAAAGTGATTAAGAATTAAAAGAGTTTTTTAAAAATATAATAGACATGTTCATGAAATTTGTTGTTGTTTCGTGTGGAAGTTCATTTCACAACTTTGTTGAACGATACAAAAAAGTTCTCTTGCCTTGACAGTTATTCCATTGTGGTACAAAAAGGTTATTATGAGATTGACTACGTGTACATTTTGAATGGGATTCGACATTAAATTTAAATTTAGATGATAAATAAGATGGCGCATACCCTTTTAAACATTTAAAAGTCATTAAGGCTATCTGTTATAGCGTGATGACCCCCTTTTTTTTATTAATAAGCTGGATCAGTCCCTCCCTGATTGCTATACTGTACATTCATCACACTGCAAATTATTACATGTTTTACTTTTCTATGAACATGTCAAATTAAGTCAATTGTATGGTATTTATGGCATATTTGTTGTTTTTACTTGATAATGTAGCCTGTAATGTAAGTAATATATTAGGTTTAATATTTTCCAATAATACTAACATTATTGACAGTTCGCAAAATTGGTGTATACTATTGTTTAAATAAATTTTTGCTATACGTCGGCTACACCCATTGCTTAACAATGGGCTGAAAGCTTCAAAGGAGCTTTCTTTGTTTTTGTAGGTAACTTTGATCAGTAGGGTAAGAATACTTTGATCTTTAGTTTATTCATAGCTATGTCACCTACTAGGGGTAATGTTTAGATTGGTCAAACACATTTGGTACTTAAGCTTTCAAATATGGATAATTTTTCGTTCCTGATGATGACATAATTAATGTCGAAATATTGAATCCCGACACGATGGCGTGCATTTCGATACTTGGAGTATGTATTATACTATCTTATCTGAGATTAATAAGTGGACCTTTCGGTTTTTGTTGTAAAAAAGGAGAATGGGGGGAAAAAGCCATCAGATGCCAGTACATCATTTGGGATCTAAATACTCTGCCCGAATATATAATAGTAAAGGCATTCATCTTTTTCCATTTTGATGAATAGCATCCTTCTCAAGGATGTTTATGATTCAACTGGTCTGGGATGAGTATTGCTTTCTCGAATGTATTAATGAAATTGATGCTCTGCGTGCCACTGGGGAATGGTTTTTAAGCTTTAATTTATTTTTGGATTTCATGATATTGTCACATTTGGGATGGTGAATAATCCTACTGATGACAGAATCATTTGTTTTGTATTTGATTGTTGATTATTCTTGCTTTCAGCGAGTCAGCCGTTTTTAATTAATACTGTTGCTAACAAATTGACCTTGACGAAGCCATTATATAAGGGATCTGTTTATTTACAGAAAGGAAATTTTTAATGTATATAAGTGGCTGTATGTATTAACAGTCTGTAGAAATAAAAACTACAAACCATACTTGAGATTTTATTTATTGAAACACATGCATATGAATTACAGACACTTCTGTAATCAAAATTGTATTTTATGATTTTAATTTTATTTTATATATTTTTAATTTTTAGTATTTTTATTTTGTTAGATATTTCTGTTTAAATACTGAAATCACAATTTGAGTATTTGTATAAGACTATTTTAAATTTTTTAGTATTTTGCGATAGAATTATAAAATTGTTCTGTTTCTGTTTTACTAGAAGTCACATTTTGAGTAAAATAGAATATTTTTAATAATATTGTTAGGTATTTCTGTTTAAATACTAGAAATCACAGTTTGAGTACTGTAGAATATTTCTCATTTTTTTGTAATTTACAATAAAATTATATAATATATGTTGTTAGATATTTCTGTTTAAATTAACTGGAAATCACATTTTGTTACAGTAGATATCAGCAGATTTCTGAATTGAAGGCAAAGGAATTTTGAGCATACCAGATTTACATTGCATTTGGTAATTTGAGCATGCTTATTACAAATTGTAAAATTATAATAATGAAATCAAGATGTGTTCCACGCTACTTAATCGATTGCTCCAGAGAACATGTGTTAGTTGTCAACGTGTCGTATGCACGTCTTGAAGTGGATTTCTACGAGGGTATTATAGGTATTAAACTCGTTTGGAGTCTTGCTGTTGCTGGCGTTGTTATTGGTAGTTTTTCTTCGATCATTCTGTGCTTACTTATTCAGGCTAAGATCAAAGGTTATATTGATTTCTATGTAGTGTTTGGATATGTAGCCTGAAAGAAAGAAATCAAAGAGCCATAATGAGTTTACCATTATTCATGGAGCTGTCTAATAAATTATAATTTATTTTGTAGAAAAAGAAAAAAGAAAGGCTATACATTTAAACATCATTATGATAAAACTCATCATTGCTAGATAAAGATTGCTTTCCTCTATGGTACAGAAATAATATCAAAATAAAAACAACATTATTGTATTACATTACTATAGAACTGAATAATATTAGGTCTTTTTTTGAGCTGGTATGTTTTTTTTGAAAATTTCTTTTATTTAGTAAGTTTCATCACTAGAAAATTCTCAGACTAACATGTCATAAATTATGTAAAACAAACAAAATACCCTCAAACTTGGCAGGAATCAATAGCAGGTGTCAAGCTTAAGTAAACTACCAAAGTTATATTATAAAAGTAGAATGTAGGGGAAAAATGCACCTTGTGTAATGATATAGGCCTATACAATGTGTATGTTGTAATTAAAAAGCCTTCAAATGTAAAGACTTAGCTCTTCTCCCCCTTAGATTTATTCAAATTAAAAGCATTAGTTTGATGGCCCTCTTATTTAGGCAAAATAAAAAAAAAATGATTGTGTTGGCCACGCCCAACTGACCCAAATTTTACGAAATTCAGGGTCAGCATTTTAGATTTTTTTTTTTTTTTTGACTGCAAAGAACAATATTTGTTTTCATGAGCTAATAAGGCTGGAAGTAACCATCTCGATATAAATTTTGAGAAGGGTCGATAAATATTTGTAAATCTCTTTAACTAGTTTTTTGATGAAATTAGATAAAACTAGCTGCATCGACACTGAATATGTTGTTCTTTTTCAAAGCACCGTCGGTGTCGCCAGATAAGATCGAACAACACACTACTAACCGTTTTCAGTTGTAAAAATACTAGCCTGAAGAATGTATTTCCGAGCATCTATTAAAGGATTTGGATTTTTCCTGGAGAGGGGTAGGGTGGCATGCCCACGATTCCCCATAGCGCTGCCACTTTACAAAATCTGAAATCTATCAAAATGTACCTTGGCCAGCAAGATGTCAAAAACTAAAGTACTAAAACATCTGATTCATTGTTAAAAAATTCAGGGTATTTTAATACATACTGACATTTTTGTTTCCTGATCTTATCTTCTTCCTTTGATAAGTAAATATTTAATTTGATTATCTCTAATCTTGACCACAAGTATTGAAATCCAAGAAATCATTCAATATTTTCCTCCTGAAAGCATACAACAGTTTCTAGAATTTTACTATTCTTCTATTTCGTGTGAAACGACCTCTTCCAATGGAATCCAAGTTCTCAATTCTCCGTAAATCTGACCTGTTTAGTTGATCTGAAATCTGCAGAGAATTAAACATTATTATCTTACAAAAGTAGTATCATTAAATTTTGGTGCCTTGTGCAATTTCCATACATGCACTTTTAATAAGGCCTCTGTCACATCATGCTGGGTTGGAATTTCATTTATGTGTTGGATTGTCATGGAAACATATGATGTCATTTTTAAAGCAAATTTTACCCAAATTTTTAATTCAAAGCACCTTGGCTAATCATGTTCTTGTCTCCAATTGTTAATTTGTTCTTGTGTTTATCAATTTGTTGTGTATCGTTAGTGTGATAACAGCTATTGTACAGTCAATATTGTTCAGTATTTTGTTTAATTGGTTATGCTACTCAGTATGGTACTTGGTATCTGAAACAATTAGTCCATCAAATGACTTTCTAAAATTCATTTAGAATAGATACTACAGTGTTCACGGATATGCTTAACATTGCAGTAAGAAGCAAACTCTGATACAGGCCACCATTGATTCTATACAGTTAAACTTGCCTAAGTCGACTGTGCCTAAGTCGACTGTGCCTAAGTCGA
>NW_022717415.1:248117-277253 GCF_011630105.1 Anneissia japonica | reverse complement strand
TACATGCACTTTTAATAAGGCCTCTGTCACATCATGCTGGGTTGGAATTTCATTTATGTGTTGGATTGTCATGGAAACATATGATGTCATTTTTAAAGCAAATTTTACCCAAATTTTTAATTCAAAGCACCTTGGCTAATCATGTTCTTGTCTCCAATTGTTAATTTGTCCTTGTGTTTATCAATTTGTTGTGTATCGTTAGTGTGATAACAGCTATTGTACAGTCAATATTGTTCAGTATTTTGTTTAATTGGTTATGCTACTCAGTATGGTACTTGGTATCTGAAACAATTAGTCCATCAAATGACTTTCTAAAATTCATTTAGAATAGATACTACGGTGTTCACGGATATGCTTAACATTGCAGTAAGAAGCAAACTCTGATACAGGCCACCATTGATTCCATACAGTTAAACTTGCCTAAGTCGACTGCCTAAGTCGAATAATTTATTGATCTTATGTTGCATGCCAAATTGCTGTATTTTCCATTAATTAACAATCTGTAAGTCAAATTTTATGTAAGTCGAACAATATTTCAATGATATTTTGGATTCGACTTAGGCCAAGTTCAAATGTATTTCAAACTTTATTCATTCATGTTTGAGAATTCACTTCATCAAGCAATTTATTATTTAAATTAATTGTCTAAATTAGATGATATAATAGCTAAAATTGGAAAATGTCTTTTGAATCAATAAAAAATAGGCACATATTAGAGTCAAATTCACTGTATTTTTTACTGGAAAAGGGGGGGGGGGGGGGGAAGGTAGAAAATTGTTGGATACACCGCTTTCTCCCCAAATTTTAAATATTCAAAAATCTGTATCTCAACCTTTCTAGTATTTCGCCAAAACACCACCTTGTTGTTTCTTACAAAAATCAGTTGTACAACAAATATCAAACTTTTTTTTTATAAATCCAAATCGAAATGTTCTCGCCTGTGGCTGTTTTTTTTTTATCAAATTTATCTTGCGAGGCAATTACAGGTGTGAAGAAGTAAAATATGTTAATGAGATATGTAGGAGACATCGTATAATTCTGATATCAAGCCATTCTCATAACTCTTTATGACTGTATGGAATAATGCATAATGCTACTGTACTTCCATCACTGTAGATATGATTGTGATGTAATCGTATTATCTAATATTTTACAGTAATATACAGTAATATTCTATAGAATCAGCTTTATTGCCGTTGCATACATAAATGTAATTTGTATGCTGATGCTGATTGCTACATGTATAGTTATTATTACTGTGCTGTATTTTAATATCAAGATGAATAAACTATATTAAAATCAATACAAAAAAAAACATTTTTATGCATATTTTATGCATTACCTGCATACTATGGCACATAATGATATTTTGAATTCACAGTTATTTTTTTTTTCAATCAATCAGACAAAACGATACAAATAAAATTATATTGTAATTTTCAATATTGTGAAATTGAAGTTGAACATGTATAGATTAAATTGAATCAATCAATATCACATATAAACATATTAAGAAAGGAAAGTTATCCTACAACAAGCATTGCTTTTGTTGAGAAACTTTAGTAAGTATAAACATTAAACTAAACATTATAAAACTAAAGAAAAAGTAGAAAAATGATGATTGAGTTGAGTTAATGTTCTAAGTGTGTCTACATTTTTATGGGCGTTAACATTATGTCATCGCATATTAAATAGAAGATCTGTGAAGTAATAATTTCATGTATTTTATCTATTTGTCTCATGCTATGCTAGACTAGTTGATTCAACTATGTATCACATAATAAAACCATATAAAAAGAGAAAAATAATGAATTATTTGAGTTAATGTTAAAAACGTGTCTACATTTTTATGGGCGTTTATATTATGTTGTCACATTAATTTAAGATCTGTGAAGTAATGATTTCATGAACTGTATCTATTTTTCTCATGCTATGCTGCTAGACTATTTCCTTCTACTTCATATCACATAATATGAAAACTTAT
This sequence comes from Anneissia japonica, assembly GCF_011630105.1. Classification (NCBI taxonomy): domain Eukaryota; kingdom Metazoa; phylum Echinodermata; class Crinoidea; order Comatulida; family Comatulidae; genus Anneissia; species Anneissia japonica. Next base: position 275,269 of record NW_022717415.1, on the reverse strand, counting down.
AAAAAAGGGAGAAAAATTATGAATTAGTTGATTAAATGTAAAAAACGTGTCTAAATTGCTACAGGATAAGAGTTTACACTATTATTTATATCATTGCATATTATAATTTAAATTCTGTGAAGTAATAATTTCATGTATTGTATCTACTGTAGTTGTCTCATGCTATGCATTGCTACAGTAGACTATTTCCTTCTACTTCGTATCACATAATAGAACTATTAAAGAAAAAAAAAGAAAATGATGAATTAGTTGAGTTAATGTTAAAAACGTGTCTACATTTTTATGGGTAATTACATTATGTTGTTGCATATTATAAGATCTGTGAAGTAATGATTTCATTTGTATCTATTTGTCTCATGCTATGCTGGAGATTTGGCCAAATAAAATAAATTGTTTGTTTGCCCTTCTTTTTAAAAAAATGATAAATAGGGGTGGGTAGTAAAAATGTGGTTTTTTTTTATATTTATTATATTTATGTATTTTTTTTTAAATACTCATCAGATGGAATTCAAATAACCCACAGAGGCTTAGAATGGCAATATCTTACATCAACAACTTAAGATTAATTTGTAGGGCATCTGGCAAAAAGTAAAGATAAATTCACTCACATTTTTTTTTTAGTTTGTAAAGAAGAACCTTAAAAAAAAAAAACTCTTTTTTAAGTTTTTTTGTTTTTCCGCCCCAATTTTTTTTTCCAGTGAGTTGGTGGCGGGTGGAGGAGGGCAAACAAACAATTTTATTTTTCTTTGGCCTTATTTCCTTCTCCTTCATATCCCTGCTTTAATGAGTTAATAATGCAGACATCACTGCTAGGCTTCCTAAAGTAAATGCCTTAAATTTGAATAATGTATATTTTATACACAGACAGATCTATGTATTGACATATGCATCCTTCCCTACTGTTGTTAGTTGATATTTAATACTGACTTCACGGTAGTAGGTACGTAGGAATGCACCATGTCATTTTGTGGTGTATATTTTATGCTGACAACTCTACTCTACATGTATTCTCTACCACATCGTGTCTTACTATGAGTTGAATATATTTTATACTAGAAGAACCCAAATCATTTCATGTGGAGTACATTTATAGGTAATCAGAGGTGGTTCCAAATATAGTAGAATCCCTATTAGGACACCTTCAAGACAAAAAATGTTGTTCCCATAATTAGGGGTGTCCTTTGAATAGGGGTTGGCCGTAGTATTAAAGGATATCTCTTGTTTTTGTGGTTGAAAAAGTGTTGCCCCCTCCACCCTTAATTGGGATGTCCCTTAAAAGAGGAATGTTCCCTTTATAGGGACATCCCCTAAATAGGGGTGTCCCCTTAATAATGATGTCCCCTTAAGAGGAATGTTCTCTTAATAGGGATGTCCCCTTAATAGGTGTGTCCCCTTAACAATGATGTCCCCTTAAGAGGAATGTTCCCTTAATAGGGATGTCCCCTTAAGAGGAATGGTCCCTTAATAGGGATGTCCATTTAATAGGGGTGCTTCCTTAAGATGAATGTCCCCTTAATAGGGATATCTCTTAATAAGGATGTCCCCTTAAATAGGATTTCCCAAAAGTAGGGATTTTATTGTATTTGCTGACATTGCTTCTAACAAGTTAGACAGACGAGTTGTTTAAACCAAGGGCCATTGGTCATTTTTCCCAGAACAAAATACCTGATTTATAATTCTATTATGTTTTTCATATTTCCAGATCTGACAATGAGATTGGAGTTTGCATAAAACGAGACTAAATTATGACGCAAGTTAAAGACCTTTACGACTTCCTAGTCGAGTCAGAACTTGACCACTACTACAATGACTTCACCGGCAAAATGCGCGTCACCAGTCCACAGCAGCTCAAGTTTGTTGAGGACGATGACCTTATTGATATCGGGATGTCCAAGCCGGAGATAAGGAGACTCAAGAAATGCTATCACAAGGAGTTTCCCAAAGGAACATTTGGAAAGATTAAGAAGGTAACAAATTTTGTTATATAGTAAATAATGTACTATGGTCATAGTGCCACTGTACATTGCATTCTGCTGTGGATAATGGCAGTATACAAATCTTTGTTGATTGATTGATTGTTTGAAGTCTTATTTAGATATTGAAATAGGATGTCATTTGAAATGATTTTATTTTTTTATTTTTATAACATCGAACAGCTACAATAAAGCCAATTATAGGATGTCTTCAACATAAAAAATACTATACAAGTGAATAATTATAACATTATTAAATTTGAAATTTTTTAAATTTTAAAAAGATATTGCATAGATAAACATTACAAAAAAGAACGGAGAGAACACAATATCCATTATATAAAAACATAAATATTTTTATTGAAACATAAATAAAATTTTATATAAATATGTAATTTATATAATTTGTCACTGTTTAAAGTTGGCGCTATTAAGATATCTTATCCCAGCATAATGTAACTACTTGATACTCTACATGACAAGACCAACCTGGGTCAAGATTTATAAATAATAATTAAAATAATAATTATAAAATATTATCTTGACAAAGAGAGAAGATTATACTACATTTTGCATTAAAAAAAAAGAAAAGAAAAAAAAAATTACCCTTAAAAGGTATTTATTTTATTCATTTATTCCAGACTTCAAATTTATCTTATTCTTTCAACTAAGCATAGTTGGTCGTTGACTGCGCGGAAGCTCACTTGCCCTTTGTTCAGACATTATTTGTCTTCTGTGATACTGTTATCATGAGTTAATTCTGGGGTAAAGAAGGGTTAATCTATGTCAAAGAGAGAATACAATGCCTACTGTGTATTTAGAATAAATACTGAAAAAAAATTGTTGGTGATTAATGTACAGTATTTGGCTCTAACACCTGAAATTATAACAGAAAATGAAATGAAGACAATGTAGATCCTTGTTCAAAGATATTTTGCACCTAATAAATTACATACAGTTAGCCTGCTGTTTCTATGCTCTGATTTAGGTTTTATAAATTCAATATCAAGAATTTCCAACAAAATATGTGTGTCATCCTCAGACAGAATAGGCCTATAATATTCACTATCAATGAGACAATGTGATCACAATTGTCATTGTCAAGACAAAGGAGTTGTCTCATTCTAAAACAACAACTGCAGTAGCATAGACTAAGATCGTATAGTACAGTAGGCCTAAATTGGTTTTCATTTGTGTAATGTTTTGTGTGTTCTTTGGCCTACCATAGAAGTCTATAATACCGCTACAGTACTTCAGCTCAAGTGATATACTGTTAGCTGGTTAATAAGAATTAAAATTATGGTAGTCATTAAGACTTTTTTGCTAGCAATGAAAGTTTTTTTGTATTCGTTATATACATAAATGAAAAGGTAACTACTGTAAATTTTCGTTTTCAACTCAAGGAGTTTTACTCGCTGGAATTTTCGATTAAAACTTCTTTGCTATTTTTGTCGTAGTATAGATAACCTTAAGACTTTTCAAGTACCTTCAACTTGATGTGTAACATGCAAGAAGGGACATAAGTGGAGTTAGTGTAATTGGCTTGTAAGTGGCTACTTTGGCCTCTGAGTGACAAATTTGACCTCAAATTTGTCAACTCAAAAGCATTTACCTGAAATGAGATCTACTTCTTCATGTTTGATCATCACTGTTTTTACCACAAGAAAAAGAAAGCAAGCAATCAAATGGACCCTTTGGCTAAGCCCTAACATATACCATGGAGGTATGAAAATACCTCCATGCATATACTGTATATAAGGTACTACAAAATGACAGCCTAGACTTGCATATTGTACACACCTTGTGAGGACAACCTGTAGCATGTATTCCTAGCCTAGTGTTCTGATTGGTCAATTGTTTGACACTCTGGAAAGGTCTACACTTTTTTTTTTTATAAAATAAGAACACCTTTTATAAGAACACTGAGGCTAAAATTGCTTATAAATTAAGAACAAAATAAGAACAAATTGAGGCTGAGGTAAAATGTCAAATTAGGTTTTAATTTTTTTTAAATAGAAAAACCAAAAAGTCCTATCTGTACCTTGTTAGGTGCAACTTTGTAATATCCTCTGTAATACAGTACAGTAATATACTGTACTGCTGTATAATAAATTTCTATGTTTGAAAAGTGGGAAAATAAGAAAAAATAATAATATTGTGAGCCTGAAATCAGCAAAAAAAAAGCATTGAGCCTGGGCAAAATTTTACTGGTTCTTAAAAAAAAAATGTGTATTTCTGAACAGACAAGAGCCTGTACAAGACCAGTAGCTTTTACTCTTTTTTGTTCCTTATTGGAACTTCTTTAATTTACTCATAAACAAGAGTGTTTGGCAAATCCTTATTTATTTTATATTATTTGAACAATATTTTATGTGGGTGACCCTTCCAGCAGAGCTTCTATTTTTATCTTTTCACAAGGACCGGAAGAATCACAACCCTTTTGTGACAGTACTCAGAATTCTACTATTAAATTACAATACCATTGTGTCACAAAGTACATTTAAATTGTATGTTCTACTGTACGCAACACACAAGCTTGCAATGTTTTCGATCTTCTTTCCATACCAAAGTTAGTTGTCACTGACAAATCTTTTTACTAATTTTATGAATGGAGTTTTTTTTTTAAATTGGTTTTTTGCTCTCAGTGACTTATAAGTGACAAACAAATTTTAAATTGAAATTGAATTTGAAAAGAGAATGAGGACGTTAACACCACAAAGTGTTAACACAATGTTACAACTGTGAAGAGTTTGTGGTAAATTAGACAAGTATATTTAAATCATTTAAATTTATGAGTATTTGGAAGTCTGTTGACAGCAGGTGATGAGGCCATCCTCCTAGATGAAGTCATTCTCACCTTTTGCGGAAAGGGAATAGTGTTGTCACCTTTGAAAGATGCACCCATCAGTCAATGAATCAACCATTCAACTTGTTAAAAGGTTTACACTATAACTAGTTGTATACTAAAGATGTTCATGTAATGTTTCCTATTCCGTATAGAATTTTCTAAATTAACTTAATTTAACTTTAAATTATTTAAAAACATAACATGTAAACATAATTTTACAGTAGAAAATCATAAAAAATGAAACCATTCTCTGAAAGTTTCAGTTATTCATTATAATTATCATTTTTATTATTATTATTATCATCATCATTAAAATTATCTTTACTACCATCATTAATTTGCTAACCGTCATTAATAACAATTAACATTACTATCATCATTTATCATCATCATCATTGCTATCCTTAACGCATAAATGATGTTATTGTCATTATCAACTTCATTATGTACCATCTTTGTCAACCTCATAATCATTGTTGTTATCATCATCAATATCATCATTCATCATCATGACCATCCATGAACCTCCTGTCATTTCAAATGGTCATTCTATTTTCTTGTCATGTAAGTGGTTGGTAGTATCAAATTGGGAGTTTGTGGTCAACTGGTCAGTCAACACAAACTGACCAGTGTACCAATTATCAACAAATATTGTTGTGCAGTAGGACACACATGCACATACATGCCAGTGACCTGTTGGTATTGGGGTCAACTATAAACTTTCTTCCTAATTACAGATTTTGACCAGGTAAAGCAAACATTTTTATAAGGCGAAAGTTAAAAAACAATAGTTTCTCATTCAATCTTTTCTTTGAACAAAGGAAAAGAAAAGTTTTTTAAATGGCCTTTTCAAATGAAGTCTCATTCTGTCAACAACAGTTTTAATAGAATCTAAATACACAGCCAAAACAGAGGAATGTTATACCAGCAAACTGGAAATAGGAAGTGGGATAGGATGAAAAATCTAATAATATTTTACTTGGCCTATTGTAATTTTAAAGAAACCAAAAAAAAAAAAGCCAGCAATACATATACAATATACAAGACCCCTCCAATTGACATGTTGACAAGGACGCGAAGCCCCGCCCACAAAGTCACTACATAGTCTTCTACATACAGATATATTGTGTATACAGTGTCAGTAAACTAAATTTATAGAATTACTTGGCAATTAACCTAAAGTTATTAAATTATTATTGATTAGGAATATTTGCAAGGTCATTATTGGACTATTAACAAAGGTAGTAATATTATATTAACAGATAGAGTGTGTTTAAAATTAATTTGACTTGATGTACTATATAATTTTGGTTTATTTTTATGTTCTGTTCAAATTGTGTATAGTAGGCCTACATATTAACATGATTGTAATTTAATAAGCTTTCTCACATTGATGCACTTAATTTTTTTCAAATTTTTCTATAAATATTTCATTCTTTATTGTATGTATTTTTGATAATCTTGAATTATACAACTCAAATTTTTTGTGTCTCTACCCAGACTTTTCTTGGTGATAAAATCTCAAAATATGAATTGTCTGCAGCAGAGAGGTAAAAAATATCTGGCACCCCTCGGACATACTACTCTATGTTCCACTATTAAATGAAATTGCTTGAACGGTTGGCCACTTTCTATGCTAAGCTCTGTTTGATATTGGAAGATACTGTCACTTTAAAAGGTTCCAAAGTTCTGATACAAATAACAGCAACCCAATCAAATTGCTTTAATGTTCACTTAAATATTATAAAAACTTGTATAATACCTTACTTGAGTGGAGTAATAATACAAGATGTAAAACATAGATAATGTACAGTAGACTTGTTTACCAACTATCTGAAATGTGGACGACAAGAACTTGTGATATATTATCAAGCAAACCTTTGACCTTCCCTACAGTATGTTACATTGTACCCATAATTTTTTAATAATGTTTTAAACTTTTCAAAATTTTAAAATGAATGAATTATGGTTAACATGCCCTCAAGTAGCCTCATGATAATTTTGGAAAGTTTTTGTTTTTCTAATTGATTCTGGAAATTTTCCAAGAATTGTTGAAAAACTTGGCTAGAATTAATCAAGATAGAAAACATGTTTTGTTTTATTTTAGATTTACTTGAATAAAATGTGTTGCTTATTAGTCTAGTTTGCACTTTTAATTGTTTATCAAATTACTTCAATAAGAAACTAGGTTACTGTATTTTAATGACCCCAATAACCCAGTATTTAATAACCTAATTACTCTAATTCAAACTATCAAAACTAATGTTACTTTTCTATATGTTCTATATGTACTATTCTGTATATTCTATATTTTGAACAATGAAAGATTTACACTAAAAACTTTATTATTTGAAGTAGATTTCCAATTTCATAATTGCAATTTTTTTTCTCAAATTTTCAAAAAAAAGGAATAATAAAATTATATAATCATCTCAATATATAAGTTCACTTTGTTGTAGAACCAATGGTAGTTTAACCTTTCTAATTTTGATTCAAACTTAACATTTTACAATTTTGGCTATACTAGGGATTTCTCTGACTCTTATTTTTTTTTAAAGAAATAAAAAAAAGCCCATACCTGAAGATGTTAATAGTGCTCAAATTGGCCTGCCTACAATGAAAGTAAGAGAATTGGAGTCTGACCAAAATCGTAAAAATCAAATGTTTAGGTGTTTTTGTTTAGCAAAAATATTACCCCACGGCTGACAGATGAGCCAAAATGTGTGATGTTTGAAATTTTAAATTTGAAAAGGCTTTAATGTTTATTAATTTCATTATATTGTTAATATTATTTCTTCCGCATCCAGATGCATTTTCACAGTAACCAGGGGTGGATTCAGAATTTTCCCCCTCCCCATGTCCCCTCCCATTGGATCTGCCCAGGTAACTCAATTTAAAAGATGAAACTAACATACAGGCTACGGTCACACTACAGCCTCAAGCCGGGCTTGACTCACCGCGATCGAGATTTTCGTAGTGTGACCGAGTCTGGATTGACTCGCGCCTGGCTTGAAATCGCTCTCAACCCAGACAGCTCAACCCAGGCAAGCTACCGAGATTGACCCTGGATTGACACTGGCGCAACGGGGATTGACATTTCTCCGTCGGAATATGACCAATCAGGAGAGCTAGCGACACATCACACAATGCATAAAAAAAAACCTGAGAGCTAGAAAAATAACAAAAGGACAAGAGGACAAGAAGTGCAAAAACGGCGTTTACAAGTTGGTAAGCGTAAGGTTAGCGAACTTGGGGTACGAAAAAAGAACGGCGTCACAGGTTCCGAACAACATAAAGGCACTGAGAGCCCAATATAAAACAATAAAAGACAGCTTAAGAAAAAGTGGGTCTGGATCTGATCAAAACCCAAGCAACCAGGTCAACCCACGTAATGTGACCGTCCAACACTTTCAAGCTTGGCGTGAAATCTCAATCGTGGTGAGTCAAGCCAGGCTAGAGGTTCTAGTGTGACCGTAGCCCCAGTATGCTTTGCTTATAAACTCTCTTTTATGAGGCTTTTGTGAGAGTTGTTTATAGCCATGAGAAAAAGTCCGGCTGTTGTACCTCAGACCCTGGGATTAAAAGGCAACCATCTGAGCCACTAAGCTTCACAACTCTACTCCAAATAGCTGTCTAAAAATTAATAGGTTTACGCTATGCTGTACAGAATATTAGTGTGATGTAAGAATGTGACTTCCATGTAATTAAACACTACATCAAAGCTTGGGCCGAGTGACAATTATTGTGCCAAAAGGTGTGATAAAATGAATTGAATTTTCATTCAGATGTTACCACTTTACCTGTAGCGACTTTTGAATGGATCATCTTTCCATTCGCCTTATACATGATCCGTGCCTTTGTACATAATCCGTATCGGCCATGGATTTCAACATTTTTGTAAGGTGTCTCATCTGTTCAAGTAGTAATTATAGTTGTTGTAGAAATTACTATCAAAAGTTGAAAGGTCATAGGAAGCTGTTGCTATGGAAACATTAGTGAAAATAAACTTTGTCTTATATTACTGTAGTAATTCTGTCTTGTTGGAACTGTTCAATTAGGGATTGTAAAATAAAAACAAATACAGGAAATAAAGTGGTTCTGAAAAGTGATTTTGGAAAATAACATTTTTAAAAAACTTTGTAAAAAAATCTAGACTTTACTTTGTTAATAAGGCCCTATAAAAAATATTAGTTTATGACTACAGTAATCTAGGCTGGAAAAGTGATAAAAGTGGGAGGCTTTTATTTTTATTATTATCATTTTGCTATAGCCACACTTGCGTTGTTTGCTAGTGCATTGATATTCAAAGTAAAATGTAAATGAGATAGTAATACCTACTAACAATAAAAATAAAGAAATATATATTTTTTTTTTTAATTTTTGTTTATTAAAAAAATATATATATATTGTGCATGCACGCAAGGGTGATAAACTAATAATTTTTTTTATTAGGCCTAACATGTTGGGAAATGCAACTATTAACAAATTCCGGGAATTGGTTTTTAAATGGAGAAGGTCACCTTTCACTTAAAATATAGAATAAACATATGACATCATATGTTATACCATGGAGGTATTATTGAGAAGGAGATCACTCGGCAACAAATTCACATTTTTTCGTTAGCAACAACTTGGCAACGACATGCATTTATACGCTTCCAGCAGAGCAGTTGTGCAATAAAGCGTTTGATTTTAACCCATTAAGTATCTTTATAATGAACAGTGTTTCCCTGATTAGATTTGTTCGGACTTTTGGTGTGTTATTATTTGTATATTTCAGGAACAGATTCCGTAAAATATTTATGTTAAAATTACTTCTGTGTTCATTATAATTTTGTCTAAAGATTGAGTAGTTCGACTATAAAGCTAAGTCAGCGTAAAACTGAAAAATACTCAGATTTTGGATTGATTTTTCGAATAGTTAACCCTCGTTAACCCTAAAATGACTTAGTTTATTATAATCCTCAATCATTTATTAATTAATATCTGTTAAAATTAGAATTAGCGAATTTTGGCCAATTTATGAAAATTGAAGTTGAAATATACTATACTTTTAAAGGTCATGTAAATCTTCCATTAAATTCGAAACTTTTTTTGGTGGGAAATATTAATATGTTTGATATTTTATGAGAGATAAATGTATCAGCCTCAAAATGGAAACGATTGTGCAGCCATAGTGATGCCATAGTGATTGACTGTATGTAGTGCACATCGAGAAAAAAAGGTGCTCTCCATTTCACCATGTTCCATTTTTTGGTAAACTATGCCTGCTGAAAATTTGATGGCGGGGAACACATGGGACTTCAAAGGCATCGTGCAAACATTCTTCACGCGCTGCGGCAGCTTTGATCTTGGTTCATTTGCATAGCACTGCGTGCACGTAGCTTTTTTGAGTAATCTTCTCATAATACCTCCATGGTTATACCTTGAGGCTTAAGATGAGAGGGGAGAAAAATAGGCATCCACAGTCATAGGTTCATTCAAACATTCAACATTTTTTTCTCTCCTAAAAAGTGATGGATTTTTATTTTATCTATTTCAACTAATCACAGTAGGCCTACTGTTTAATAAGTTTAATATTTTTTGCTACCAAAAATTCTTTTTGGTGATCATCTTCTTGTTCATCTCTCCCATGGGATGGATACCTGATGGTATTCCTAGTGGATCATGTGACATTCCGATCTTATTTGTCATTGGCACCGAATCCAAGAGAAGATTATCACAGCCTGTTGCTTGATGATTAATAATGTGATTAGGTCGGGTGACCTCTTTTTTTCCCCTGATGATGGTAATCCTGCAGATCATGTCATCCATAGAGGGGGTCGTTTAACCTCGAAGGAGATTATGTAAAAGGATCATCATGTGGTGTAAACATACTGCACCATCGTCAATCATCTACAGTATATCATAATAGAACGAAACTTTAATTTCACAGTTTGTTGGAGATGTTTGTAAAGATGGCATTCAAAGGAATTCAATAGCCGACATGACTGTGACTATTGGCGGGAGATTGTCATGACATCATCAGTATGGAGTTTTTGCAAGCTTACGAAGCCAATAATGATTACGGTTGTCATCACATTTTTAGAGAACCCTTCACCTACTGTACAGTAGAATATTTGTTACACTGTAGGCGATTCAAGCTTTTTGCATCAATTAAGAATCTTATTCAGCTCTTAGAGCATATTGTCAAGAAGGTTTTAGCCACGAATGACGATAATAATGATGATAATTTCGTATTCGTTATCGTTTTCATAAGGTTGCGAAATCACTCTATTAATGCCTCAACAACCCCATGAATGAACAAATTAAGAAATAAATAATATGACAAACAGATATTATTATTACAGATATTGTTATGAAGTCGTAATACGACTAACTAAATAAGGCAGTCAAATCTCATCCACCTGTAATGGTGCTACCATTTGCAAATGTCTAGATTCTTTTCTTTCTTGTTACTTTTTTGCTCATAAATTTGTTGAGTAGGTTAAGTTGGTTATTTTAAGCTCCTCTGTGAATTATAGACCAAGCCCTCACTGGGGGGTTGTAGGTGCTGATAAATTAATCTGTGAACCTGACTCCTCTGTTTTGCCAGTTTTCCTTAGTTTCAAGAATATTTTTATGGTGTACTAAATTGGGTAATGTTTTTTTTTTTTTTATAGCATTTCTTTAAAATTGATATGAGCGCTATAAAATTGTTGCGTGAAGGTTTCTTTTTCCCATTATTTTGCTTGGTTTAACTGAAAAGAAAACTTATTCAACTATAAATATCTTACTATAATATTCAGATATTCAGCAGATTTCTGCTTGATTCGGAATAGCTTTTCACAACGACATAAGCTTTTAAATGTATGTCCACATTTTTGCATCCCCATAGCTTAAAATACTTTAAAAAAAATTGATGATATAATCGTTGTAATATGGTAAAAACATTCTTTATAAATATGTCTAGTTGAAGAACCAGTCAGTTTTGCTCTAATATCAACTTTCTTTTCTAGAAAACCCAGATAAAAAAGAAACAACTTTAATTGTATTTGTTCAATTACTCTAGGCCCACCTAAAATAGATGGCATTCCAGTGTTTTAGCAGAGGATACTGTTAACTCATAGTACTTTACAATACTATCATTATTCTTGGCTAATTTCTTTAAATTAGGAGCTTAACCACAATTAATCGCTACCTGAATAAGATCCCTGTTAAGCTTAAAGTTAGTCGCCACAATGAGCAATGTTTCTTTCATCTTGGGTGACATTATTAGTGAGTCAGTATGTCTTTGTGGGATTATATTTGTTAGAAATAGAAGTCTTGAAGTTTTTTGGTAGGGGTTTGTTCATGTAGTTTTTCATTTAATAATTGCTATGATTTTTTTACATTAGATTTGTTTTGCTGGAGACATACTATAATTTTGTTGTTTGAAAAGCTTCAAAATATATTATTTACCAGGTATATGTCTAATTTGTTATGCAAAAAGCTTATAAATACAACATGTACCATATGTTTTGATTTTTCTTTGACTCCCACAATAATAAAGTACTTGTTATGAAATAGTTTTAGTATATCACAGAAGCTGGATTGTTGCCATCACAATACTTATCATTCCATTATTACCATAATTATGCAATTTTTAGTGCATCCAGGGTGGGTAAAAAGTAGGAGATTAACAGAAAATTATGCAGAAAAATTGTGGCAGACACAGCATTAAAAAAAAAAACATACTTTGTACATTTTAAGTGAAAACTTAAAATGTTAGTACTAAAGAAGTAGAAAGGGTTTCAAGGTTATGATTGAAAAAATTAATAAATCACCAGTAGGCAGAAAACAGATAATGATGATGATAAAAGGATAATTAATAGATATAGAATAGCTGCACTCAAAGACTTGAGTAAAGAGTGAAAACAAAAAGTTGTCAAACTTTTTTATGAGTTGGAAGACAACAGAATTCGCAAAAAGTTGTGTTTCCTTCTAGCTGTGAGTACCATGCTCTAGATCAGCACTATATTTGGATCCCATTTCTTGATCAGTGGCTGAGGGCCTAAAGAGTATAATAGAGGCGGACCTAGCATCCGGAAGAATGAATGAAAGAAAAAGCGGTAGTATCAAATGTTAAAATGATTAGTTGATTGATTTTATTATATATTTTGCCTAATAGTTGATTGATTGATGGATTGATTTGCTGACTGACTGAAATTTATTCCACCAGTTATTCTTGATATTGAATTGCTAATTATATCTTACTGTTTTTTTTACAGAGGTTTTCAAGAGATCCATCAAAAAATAGAATGTCAATACCAAAATCACCAACATACGAAAACAACCGAGTTGGAAAACACATAATCCCGGCACAATCCATCACCCAGCTACACCGTGAGCTAGGCAAGGGTGAGTTCGGCAAAGTCATGCAAGGCATCTGGACAGATGAGCAAGGGCAAAGGGTAGGTACTTCAGTCTCTGTTGATTCATAAAAATCAGGATCTCCGATAAACATTCCATTTATATAGGCCTATCCCTTCTGATTATAGATTCCATTCTCTTCTCATTTTAACCCCTGTCAAATTAGGAACACATGTTTATCTTATGTTTAATATTTTTTATGATGTGTTGAGGCTTTAATAAAAAGTGATTTTCTTTCAGTTATCTCAGCCCATCCCTAAAAATTGCATGACTAAAGGTTATTGTAGGCATATACAGTACTGACAGAGGTTCAGTTACACAGTTAGTCAAAACAAATATGTACTGTTCCATATACTCTGTCACTGTTTTATCGGTTCGCTCATTTTTTTCCATAGTAAAAAGCAAAGAGGGACTAAAGTACTGTACCTCCTTGTCTAAAGCTAACAACCTTTTGAAAAATTGAACCTCACTTAAGGTTGACTCCATTCTAAACAATCGGACCCTCATCTTTATAATCCGTCCACTTCGACTGCGAGGCAATTTTTTCCATGCATGAACGATTGACTAAAATTCATTCCCTGTTGTAGCCCAGGTTTTCCTTGAAAGTTAAAGATATTTAATACTGGGCATTCTTGTAATTTTCAATTTTAACCTTTGGTGCAACTGTAATGAATTTTATCTAGAGAGAATAGTCGATTTATTTCTTATGTAAAAGGAATCAAACAATTAAACTTTAATGCAGGTCTCCCTCCAATTAAAGACCACTTTTAGGACCAGGATTTCCATGGTCTTTAGCAGCTTTGTTCTCTAATTAGAATAATAGAGTATAAAAAAATTTGATAATTAAGGACCACAAAAAATGGTCTTTATTTGGAGGTGATCTTTAATTGAAGTGGTCTTTAATTAGAGGGAGACCTGGTTTAAATGTCTACTACTGATAGTTAACCAATGACCCTTCTCAGATTAGAAACTTAATAAATATACTTTTTATACAGAATAGAGTGAAGAAATGCCCTTATTAGGCCCCATCTATAGTATGTTTGTTCTTGTTTTTCTAGAGCTCTTGTTTAATTTGTGTAAGGGTTTTATGCGTTCTCTGGAAATAGATTTGTAGATTATTGTGACCTGTGAAGTGTAAAGTATGCTTGTAATTGATATAATATTGATGCAGAACGGAATGGCACAGGGCTTTTTATACAAATTATAATATAATTTATATAATTTATACAAAATAATAAATATTAATATAATATAAATTTAATAAATTATAACTTTCACTATTACAGTAAGAAATACTATATGTTTGTAATTATAATATCATTGATACACAACAGAAATACACACGGCTTCTTATACAAATTATATAGTATAATTTATATAATTGATACAAAGTAATATATAATATATTTAATGTAAAATATAATATAATTTAATAAATTTTAACTTCCACTATAAGAAGTGATCTCACTATAGTGTAGTAATAATATCTCTAGAAGTAGCATCTAAAATGTTCATATTTTACCCTTTTTTTAAAGTATATTTTATGGTTTTTATTAAATGACAGTACTGTATTGTTTTTTTCTTTTGGGTGAATAATTTGGAATTCAAGTAAATTAGATTTAAAACCAGTGTGACTGTACTTGCCCTATGGAAATGATTTTACCCACAATGCTCTTTAAATATTCTGTAATTATTTTCTTTGTGTGGTATTCTACTTATTTAGTTAAATAATTAATATAATTATAATAATGTAATAAATATAAATACTAGTAGCCAAATACTCCCACAAACAATGGATAAAAAAAAATGAATAATAATAATAATATTTATATTATTGTATATTATAGATTCAGGTGGCAATTAAATGTCTAAACAAGGATCGTCTTGAGACTGGGGAACATGATTTTTTGAAGGAGGCAACGATAATGCATTCGCTAGACCACGAGAATCTTGTCAAGTTGTACGGAGTTGTCTTAGACTCTGAGAATTCACTTATGCTGGTAAGTTCTTTTCAAAAGTTTCCAAATTTGGGGAAAATCTTGATTCACTCCTTCTGTTACTCGAATTTTTGGTCTGGCTCCAAATTTAATATTTATTTTCATGTATTTTATTTTTACATAACTTTAGACGTCCAGAGGTTGTGTCAGCAGTGAAGCGCCATAACACAAGTATTTCTGCAGCATCTTTATCCATCCATCATTGGCTGCCCTCTAACTAATATTAAAATTGTTTACCTCCATTGGTGTTGACCTGTCATGAATATTCATGAACCTCATAAGGTTTTTGGATTGAATTGAATTGATTTATTTGCATCTCTTAAAATTACAGCAAAAACACTAGTCATTAAAAAATACATAAAATACAAGAAAATATATACGCAAAAAAGAAAAAAAACAAAAGGGACAAAATTCAAGAGATGCCGGATAGCCCATAAAAGTTCCAATTGGAACTTATTTCCAATAGGGTCTGCATAAAAAGAAAAATTGAATGGCAAGAACAGTAAAAAACAAAAAAGCAAAAACAGACTACGAATCAAAACTTTAGCTCAATCAAATTGAAAATTCTTTACAGATTAAAATTATTAAACTAAATCCAAACCCTTGGCTCTATCAATAAAATATTTCTTTACATTCTTTTTAAAAGTTTCTAAAGATCCACTATTTTTAACAGATTTTGGCAAAGCATTCCAATTTTTAATAGCTTGATATACAAACATGTTTTGAGCTACTGATTTAAAAGTTGGATGCTCATGTTACATTCAGAATGTTCTATACGTTTCAATGTGTGTTACGGTGTGATGCATGTAGTAAAATATGCATATGGGTTCTAGTATAACAGAAAAATCGACCTAGGATTTAATTTTCCACTGTTTTAACACAATGTGATGATGTCATGATAGGCCTGCTAAATGGTAACATTTGGTTGATTTATTCATTCAATAGTTATCTCTTACAATACAAATATTGCGAACACATGAATCTAATTTTTGCTTTTAAATGTGACCATTTTTTTGTTCATAATACCAATGGTTTCCTGTAGTTGTTGATAATTGTTAGGAAGGCTAGTACCGTATTAAAACCATATTGTAAATTATTTAACACAGATGATATATCAAAAACTACCTCAAATTTGCACGGAAAATTGCTGGAAAAATTGGTGGACAGAATCATACTAATGCATAATGACGTACATATTAAGAGGTAGTAAGAGCATTAATTTTCAGCAAAACCTGCACAGATATCAGCCGTTATTTTCCAAAAATCCATGGAGGATATATTCCCTGCACAGGCCTTTACAGTCTGGGTAATAAATTTGTTAGAACATGGTTAGTTTGATCCATCAAAATGTTAGGATTTATCTCAATTCCCACTGGTTGGAATGATTGGCTAACAACAGCTTTAGGGTTTAGAAACAAAGCTATCTTAATCTCCACTCGGGAACGAACATTAAAATAGATTTACAATAATGAATTTTGATGTATGAACATTTGCTGTCCATTTCTGAGTGACAAAACATTACTATAGAGAATTCTGTACTTAGGCCAAGTATTTCTAAGAACTCATCTATAGGTTCCTTGAGGGATGCATCTTAGTTTATTGCCCTCCATTAGGAATCCAATGCTCCAATGGTAGCGAAGTAGGTCTGCTCTCTGAAATTATTTGTTGTAATGTGGCGTACAGTATCTAGGGGAGGGTGTAGAGATGCATGCTCCTAAAAAAAACTTGAGCCGCCCCCCTCCCCCCAGGTCGCAAACGAAGATCAAACTATGTGTCTTACTGTACAGTATGGTATAAACTGAAACTTTGTAAAGTGTTAATTTAACCACATTTTACTGCCTGCTACATTTTCACATTGCCACCATTAATTTAAGTCGTGTCGGTAATTATGCTATCCACAAGACCGACAGTTCGTTTTCTTGATAAAACCCGAAACAACAACACACGTTATGACATAGTTCTAGACCTGATCCAGGATGTACCAGTTCCCAAGAGGACTGCGCCACTGCTGTTTCTCAAGAGATTCTAAACCAGCTTTGTAGTTGTCAGCAAAGCTGATCACCATGATCTGATCAATGAACTCGTGAAAGCCTAGGTCTGATTTATGCGGATGAGTCATGTACTAATCCAAGCCATCAGGGACTTATCAACTACTTATCATTGATGAGGCTGAAGTCTCCAATAGGCCTAGAATATACAGTAGCATTTAGCAGAATAATTTTATTTTTTATGAGCGAGACAACTGTTTGATAATCATTGTAGTGGCAATATAAAGTCTTTGTTTTAAGGTTGTGTAATAAATGCTATTTAAATGTTTAACCATATTCTACTGAATATAAACTCAGGGGACTAGTTACGAAATTTACTGAAACTAATGTTTGGCTTTTACAAATTTGCATATTTTGGAACATGCAACATTTACATTAATTTAGTCTAATTTTAATAGATTAATAATTGTTTTTTTTTTTTTAACATTTTAGTTTTAATAATTACAACATTTGAGGGGGTTTTGTCAATTACAAAATGGTTTAATTGTCTGATGATGATCATAAGCTTTGACTTATCCAGACCAAATTTTTATTCTCAACAATCAAATTGTGCTTATTTCCTCTAATCAAAATTCCTTCTTATGCTGACCCTCTTCCCATGAAAAACCAGAACTGATTGTTTACCGGTATTTGTCTTATTTTTTTCTTTACTTTCTTCACTCATTTCTATACATCTTTCTCGCTTGTACTCAAGTCCTATTTCGAACCTCATTCTAAATTTGCTTTCTACTGCATCACTGTCTCCTATCCTAAATTCCATTTCAACCATGTTCTTTTCCCTTCTGGAATCATACTCATGAAATTTTATTCACCTAAACAAAAATGTCAATATATAATCCATACATTGCATGTAGACAGTAAGGTGATCAATTTCTGAATAGATGACTGCTAAGATTTTTGCAATAAATTCTATCGTGATCATAGCATTTAATGTTGCATGACCACTCAGTAAATTTGTGAATGTTCTGTGACTGTTCATCATGTTTTATATACATGGCTTTATTTGTTGTACATATTGTGCATTTCTAACTGAACAAAGACACTGATTTATGATCACATCTGTGGAATGGTTTAACGTTTCATCCTCAAATTCAATATTTGCTCCAGTCAAGTTGTTTATTACTGCATCTGACGAAGAGATCACGATATACAGCTGACATCATGGAATGTATTGCAAATGCTTGCAGTACATTTTAAAGCGGCATCCTATAGTTCATAGCTACTACGCTGCGGTGCTACCTCCCAGAGGACCATTTCTTTCTGTGCTGTATATGTTATTTAAAGCACATTTGCCAAAGAAACAGCTCCAGTCTCTCTACTGAGATTCAAAATTGGGCAGCTCGCTTGGTGAAGTGTGCCACAAGATTTGAACATGTACTGACATTGTTGAAAGTCTATCGTTAGAATCGCGCATGCAATTTAAGACCTTGCTGCTGGTTTACCACTGCCTAAGCAGTTCTGCTCCCAAATATATCTCTGACTTGCTAAACATCAAAAAGAGAAAATGCGAGAACTACTGTAAGATGTAGGCAACAAGTGCTCCTGGATAACCGAAGGAGCAGACATAGCTGGGAAGATGGGAAGATCAGGATTTTAGCACTGCTGGACAAAGGATCTGGAATAAACTTCCTCTGAACATTAAAAAATCACCTTCACTTGACAGTTTTAAGTCACTACTCAAGATGCATCTTTTTTAATCTCTTTTTTAGAACTGCACCACAAGCAAGGACTGTTGGATGGAATGGTGCCATATAAAAAGAAAGATTGATTGATTGATTTGCCAGGGATGGTAAATCATGAAATTACTCACTAACTATAAACATTATAAAAAATATAAAGACAAATGTAACATAATTGTATCCATAAACTGATTTGTTGGTAATGAGGAAGACTTGAGCCCATTACCCTGGAATTGAAACAGTGGTAGTGCCAGAGATTTCATACAAGGGCTCCTGTCCCTGCTGGGTGTTGGGTGAGTGGAGGGTGGCCATACGCTCCTCTCTGAAAATTTTGAAAAGCCAAGTGCACATGATTATGGGTAGATTCAGCTTAGCTTGCCACGTTTGCGAAGTACAGTACTTATCTCACCTTTGAATAAATATTGTTTAAAAAATCTCTGCTAGTTTAGTGTACATAGTACGGTACTGTACATGTACAGTGTTGAAGAAGTGCTTCTGACAAAACAATTCTTCAATCGAATGCTTTCATCTCAGCCATTTCTTTTCAGTTTCACTCATAGATTTGGCCAAGTGGGGTGGGGATGGTCATACTCTACATAATGTGAAACAAAATGAAAAGAGCTCATCAAGTTTCTTACAACCTCATGAGCGTAGTATATTTTCAGTGTTAAAGAAGTGCTTCTGAAGAATCATGCATCAGTCGAATGCTTTGGCCTGGCTACTGTACATGATAAACATGGTTGATACGCTGCCAAGTGAACTTAATTATTGCATTGATTATTATGTGCACATGGACACAATATGTTGGGGCTGGATTTACTGGCATGCAGCAGGCTTACCTTGTTAATAACCATATTATAAATTGGATATTAATTCATCTGTTCATTCTTGACCGAATTCCGTGCCCTACCCAAAAAAAAAAAAAAAATGAAGATAAAAGTCAGAATGAATGCCATTTCTGGGTATCTAGAGGTGCCATAATCTTAATAGCTCCCATTGGGATTATGTCAAAAATTTTGTCAATTAACATCTAGAGGGGCCTATTCTTAAAATTTGCTCACCTCAGCCCCAACCATGGTAAGGCTGACGTGGGTGTGGACTGTGTAACTACTATTTTCTAAAGGATATGTTCAATATTAGTGATACAATATTGTTTTGTTTTTTTTCATGGTATGATAATCTGTACAGCAGTGATCATATAAGCCATTACCTGCAATTATTATCACTACTGGTATATTATTAAGTTTTCTCATTATTAGAGCTTCTTTCCATGCCAAATCTAATTTCATTTTACAGCTTGCATATTTTATTGTAGTTACTGAAGTATGCATTAGTATAGAGAGCCTCAAACATATTATATTTTTCTCTACATATTTTATGAAAATATTGATTACAATGCCATATTGGAGACAGGTTTTGTTTAATTTATTTGGAAACCTGCACAACCAATAAGTCCATAGATCTGATTAGTTGCCAGGTTTTTTTAATGATTATTTGGTGAACAAATTTTTGGCCTTTTGTGAAGTACCAACCATAAGTATAATTTTATATTCTGTGAAATATATAATTTGAACTCAGATTAACAAAAATCAAAGTTTCGAAAGGCAAGTTAGTAAGAGTTAATGAACTTACACTCTAGTTACATTGGCACTCGCTTATTGACAGTGTGTTCAAAGACAACAAATATTAGTAAGTAAAAGTTACAATAAAATTAAAACCAAAAAGCACATTCTATCACACTTTTTTTTTTGGTAAAATTATTTGTTCAAGCTAATTGCCTATTCTCTTTCCTGGCAAATGATATTTCTTGAATGCCAAATAAATATTATTATTTATTATTATTATTATTATTATTATTATTATTATTATTATTATTAGATGTCTCAACTGATAGGACACACATATGACCATATATGGAATTAAATCTGTATTCTTATCAGTTTTAAATGTTCTATTTTTCCACATCTGCAACCTATAGACAGCAAATGGTGAATATATTAGGAATTTCTTGAATTTTATGATGTCATTCAAAACTAATCTTTGGATTTTGCGTGGAATTTCATTCATAGATTTACAGGTCATTAACCTTTTTGAATTTTTGTTTGTCAAATAATAAGTTGATATTGAATAGGACTAAAGAATTTTAAATCCACTCAACTTTATATATTTTTAATGTTAGCTGCATTTAAATGATTAATAGAGGTTGGGGCAGAGGATGGGAGAAACAGGTGGTGTCTGGATGGGCGGGATGTTTCTACTGTAGACTTAATAATGATTAAGTCTTTTACAGTATTGTAACTTGCATATTTAGCCTTCCAGATAAAACACAAGGAAAACAGCTTTGGGCGCAGATCTATTTTGAATGGTAGGTGGCGGGAGGGGGCGGGGAGAGTTGTTAGTCCACACTCACCTTATATACAGGTAGAAGTAAAATTCATCATATTCTCTGGCTGTACAGCGCTCTTTTTCGTTAAAACCTGGGTCATTTATGCAGTTCATTTCAACAATTTTCAGGCATTTTGACTGGAATTACATTGCGGTTGAAAAGTGGGGGACTAACCCCTTAAAAATATGTGGGAGGGGAGGAACATGTCCCGCCATCCTCCATGATCTGTGCCCATAAGTCTAAAAAAGATTGTTATGGTTCAGTACACATAGAGATGAAGAGAGACTCCATGAATACATGTTCCATTAGGCCCAATAAAAAAAATCATTAGTTTATCACCCTCGTGCACATGTTTTCTATGGTGCTGAAAAAATTAATTTTTTGAAGATTTTTTTTTTTTATTAAATAGTTAGTAGACATTATTTTGTATTATCACAAATAACCCAAGGGTGATATTTGGTTTTAGCAAAATAAAAATTTAAAAAAAAAACCTTCCTTCCTCATCATTTTTCCAGTCTAGATAGGGTGATGATAAAGCTAATAATATTTTTTATGGGGCTTTATGCAGATAGGCATATCACAAACAAATGTTTAAAATGAAAGAATGCTATAATAATAACATAGTTAGAAAAATGTCATTCTTGCTACTGTACAGTATAGAAAATGAATATATAATAACTAAAACTCTCATGTTTGATTCCCTGATGTGGTAAACTACTTACACCATCTGTCCCCTGACAGCGATTAAGCATACTGTATTGGTCATAGGAGTTATTGATCTCGTGTCACTAACATGATTGAGGATCAATATGATTGGAAAGTAGGTCACTCCATTCCTGATGAGCTTCCTGTCTGGTTTTGAATTTTCCTTGTTTTTAAGCGGTTATTTTTGAAGGGGTGTCTCATTCCAACAATATTCCAAATATCTCTCTCGACTTTAACAAGATGGTTATTTTGGCTTGTAGAAGTTGGCAAGTAGGCCATGTAAAATGTTTTTCCATATGTGTATTTTATAGAGTAGTCAGCGAGACTGAAAGGAAATTAAGCAGTTCCCTTTACATTAATAGTTTACATTCCAAGTCTGTCAGGTGAATCCCTGAAAAATATATAATTTATTTCAGTATTGATGGTTGGAAATGGGATGGCCTTGCTTGGGGTCTGGGTGAGGTGTGGATGGAAGGCTAAATCCCTGGGTGAAAAGCTGTCCTGTGGTGAACTATCAAAGAGAGGTCTCAACACAACAGGCTTAGGCCTATGTAAATTTTCGTAAAGCCCTTCATATATTGTAGACATTCTAAATTCTTAAACCTGATGTTTTCCTGTTTATTTTATAATACTTATGTATTAACTTAAAATAATTCATGAAACACTTTGACGAAAGTGATACAAGCCATCCTTGTAATTCTATATTTCAAACTTTCAGAGGTGGAAAGGGCTCAGTTGGTCCATGTCTCCTCCCCCTAAATTCATGAAAATAAAAACAAATTTAACTGCTTTCAAATTTCACTATAAGTGCCATTTCCAGCCATCTAGAAGTGCCATTGGCATAAAATTTCATACCTGGTGGGGCTTGACTGCTTGCTTTTTTTTCTTTTTTTTTTTTAAATTTATAAACAGCAAAGTCTGTAAGTCTGTACTTTCTGTCAAATGTTTATTCAACTGTGTAATTTAATATCTTGTCGTAATTAATATTAGACAAGAACAATCAAAGACTTCTTGAATCTTATCTTGAAGCTAATTTATCCTAAATTATGTTTTCCAGATTAATCACTCACTTTAAAGATTTAATTTAGTGAAATTCCACAAAACCTGCTTCATACTACTGTGATGATTGCAACCAGATACAGAAATTAATTGGAAACAAAATGATTTTCTAGCTTCCAGTGTGTTTACTGAACATAAACCAGAACTACTATACCATTTCCACCAGGATATGTTTCATCTCAAGATCCTTCCTCAATTCTCAGCTCGTCTGCATTTGAAGCTAATCCCATTTAAGTCCCCTAATCCCATTTGCTCATGTGATGGACACTAATGAAAATTACTCAACTGATGTATCTGCCAAAGTCACAAATAAGGAAATCAAAGCCATAAAGATGCCATTGGCTTGTTTTCTTTTAATGGGAAAAATGCAGCAAACAAGATCCCTGTAAATATTTGTACGATTTCTTTTAGTCAGGATGAGGTTATATAAGTACTGTATCCCATAATAATAATTGTCTCATTTTAGAATTGGTCATGTATTGCTCCTTGATATGAGGAAGTTTTTAAGTAGTCCTATAATATCTTAACGAAGTGCTCTTAATAAACTTATCAATTGGAATTATAAGAAAAAAAAATATGCCATTTAGGGGTCATCCATAATTTTCAAAAGCATACAAATCATACACTTCAAGG
Organism: Anneissia japonica; assembly: GCF_011630105.1. NCBI lineage: Eukaryota > Metazoa > Echinodermata > Crinoidea > Comatulida > Comatulidae > Anneissia > Anneissia japonica. The sequence continues at coordinate 251,550 of NW_022717415.1, read as the reverse complement.
TGGGAGGTGGTTGAAAAGATAAAATAATGATCTCAGAATGACACAAATCATTGTGTACCCTTGCAGGGGGATGTGGGAGGGTAAGAGAGAATTTGTATGTAAGCCATATATTTATTTTGAGTATCCTTCTTGCAATTCATATTACATAATTATTATAATGATTGTACACAAGTTTTATATACTCAGGATTGTATACTATTTATATTATAAATAGTATTATTATTTACTTTTGTCACTCTACCCAGGAGTATTTTCTACTGTATATTTAATGTTTTTGATTTTTTAAATCACCATGAATTTTTCTCTTCTTTCAGGTGACGGAGTTAGCTCCACTGCGATCATTAGCGGAATGCCTAAAGGAGCCTTCTCTCCGTGGAAGCTTTCCTATTACAACGTTATGTGATTTTGGTGTCCAAATAGCATCTGCCATGGAATACCTTCATAGTAAGAACGTTATTCATAGAGATTTGGCAACACGGAATATTCTTGTTTTTTCAAAAGATAAGGTACGGTAATGATAAATTCTTTAACTTTGCCTTCCTTCAAAAATTTGATTTAAATATAAAAATTTTCTGCTCGCTTCTTGTGTTTTTGTATATAATTTTTTAATATTATTTTATATTTTAAACATGTTTTAACTGTTAACTGGATCTTAAGGAAGGACAATGTCAACTTGATTAAGTATACAGAATAAATAAAGATTTCTAGATATCTATCTATTCTAGCACAACTTGCTTACTTTTATATGACTACACAGATGTACCTCTCTCCATTTTTATTCTCTTTCCAAATATATAATCATTCTGAGAGAGGGCGCAATACTAAAAACATCAATTTCATGACATTGTAACAATTGTATGGTGTTATTACAGAAATCACAATATATAACATTGTATATACATTTCTTTTTTTTTTAAACATTAAAATATATTATTATACAGTATTATGTAGTTACTGAGGTCAGAAAAGGCGCAGAGCAATCAATCAATCTACTATTTGTAGGCCGAACTAGTTGTTTTCTGCAGCTTTGCTGTCTCATTACAAATAAAATTAATTCTAGATAAAATAACAAACAAAAATTGAGCATAAAGGATACAATTAAAATTAAAGAATTACATTAGGTTGTGCTCACTTTTGCCAATCCAGTCTTGAATGTTTTCATGAAATGAAACTATAAAATGTCAGTTTATACCACCTACAAACAAGTTGTTGTTGCTACTGAAGATATATCATTTGTCAGGTGTGCTCATCTTTGCTTTCATTTGATGGATAGCCTTGCATAATTTGATCTTGTTTGCCCAAGTTCAATGACTGAATGATACAATGTGTAATGAGAGTTCAAAGAAAAATTTAATGAAAATCAGGGTGGGAGTGGTTGGTGTCATCGATCGTTGTTTGTCCTGACATTGAGGTGGTTTGGGAGGGGGAGGGGTGTTTCAAGTGACATTAAAGTTTTGTTGATATGTTCACAGTACACTGCTGCATGACTGAATATTACTACCTAGGGTACAGCAGAGATTATTTTACATAATGTCATTAAATTGGTCAATGACAGTAAAAGTATGATAATTTTGCAAGCTTTTGAAATCCTCAGTGAATATCAAACATTAGTATTTAAAGTATACGGTACTAATGTGGTATAAGAATATAAATAGCATGGAATGGAACATATTGATTTGATTTCATATATTCCCCTCATCTCCTCATTGTCCTAAAATCATTTGATTTATTGTACAGGTCTGCTTCATTATACATTTTTGTCAACACACTAAATCATCATTGGGTACTTATAGCTCTACATTTCTTTGTTTACTATTAGATAAAATTGTGAACTAAAGCCTGCAAGGATGATATTTTGTGTTACTGCATATACAAATGACCATACAAGCAGCCACAAGCTTGTTTTTCTATTAACTGACAAAACACAGTTGGCCTATATATTGTCAATACAGTACAGTATAAGAACAATATAGTTATTTTTAAAGTAATTGTAGTCACAAAGTTTTCCTTTTCTCATATTACATATCTTTGCTTGAACTTGTCATTGGACTAATGTTCCAAAGTACGATACCAACATACCTTACAGTCCCCGAGGGAGCCCTTCTATCCAACATCAATAGTGCAAGTAAACCATTTTACAAGGATGTTGACCAGACAAATAGAAATTCACATACTTAGGCAAGACTTTTTTTTTATACCTTATTTCACAAACTTATTTTTTTAAAGATCATCAAAAGGAGGAAAAAAATAAAAATAAAAATTTGTTTTCTTATTTTGCAAATGGTTTAGCCATAAACATTCAGATAGAGGAGAAAATAAAATAAAATGTTACTTTTGAATGTAAACAGTGTACTAATGGGATGGTTAAATTCTTTAAATTTATAAAATTAGGAAGAAATATAGGCCTACATATCTTATTTTTGGAAATTAGAAGGCAGTGATGGGCATAATAAAAATAAAGAAAAATTTTTATTTTTTTCTGAAATTTCTATTTTTTTCGTGGCAGTGGGTGGGCTAATTGGCCAGAAGTAAAACTTCATTTTTATTCGAAATCATCATTTATTTGTGGGCGGCTAAACAAGGTATAAAAATGGCTAAGCAGTGTGAAGTACTTTTTTTTTTTAAATATATTATTTGGATTTAAAATGTAGATGTTATCTTTAATGTTCACTTAATTTTTGATGGAAGTTCTCAAGATGTGGATGTGCTTTGTTTGATAGTGAAATAAATTATTATGGATGAATCAATCACTTCAGAAAGTTCAGTAACTTTGGTTTCATTTCTTTCTTAAAAGGCCATATTTGACAAGAAACTTGAAATAATTTGACTCAGCAGAGAAAGACAACTTTTCAATAATTAAACACTTTGAAAACCACACATGCTGGTGAAAGAAAGTGAAACATACCATGTTGGAAGTTGAAAGGCCTTTAAGCCCCATTCCCGGCAAAATTTCACTAAAAACTGACTTTTTTAAGAAAATATTCATTTGTATTACTCCAATTATTATAAATCATGAAAAAATATTTGCATGAATTTTAGTTTTACGCAAAAGAATAAAAAAATGAGAAATACAGACTATTTCTCATAAAATATTACCATTTTCTCAACGAATTCATCGTTACTAGGCAAATTCAGAGGTTGTAGATCGCATCCACTGGAATACTCTCGCTTTTATGTATACTTTATACAGTCAATAAAGTGCGCCCTCTCTAATGAGATTAGTTTTTGTACTTCGCATCTCGCACAATACGGTCGTTCGGTTAGACTGAGATATGTTTGTTTAAGTGTCAAAATCTCAGTCAGAATTAGTTTTTTAACAAATTTGAAATAATTCCTATGAAATATTATATTCACAAGTGTCAATACTAGCAACGGAAAATATCATGTCGGCCGTTTTTATGTGTGATAACAGAACCTAAATCGAGGTAAGGCT